>NC_079974.1:5517500-5817500 GCF_029852145.1 Microplitis mediator | reverse complement strand
ATTTACATAATATACTAAATAACCTCAACTTCAGGATAAAAATTTGCTAAGTAAAGTTTTGTGTGATTGAACATAATAATAACTATATATATAATGCACACGAAACGCCACATTTCTACCGCGAAAACACTGTCGTAACTCCTTCGAAACACCAGGTTTCTGTCGAGTTTTTTCCGAGTTTCCACGGCGGCACCAAAACCGCTAGGGATGAATTTTTTCTTTTTTAACTTCCCGCTAAGAAAATTGTAAATTTTCAAAAATTCGGGAAGTTATTGTTTTCACCCCGATTTTCGAAAATCGAGTTTTCATCGGATGTCGACGTTCTGAGGTCCTAGGAAGTTATTCTGACTATTTTCAGAATGATGTCCGAGTGTATGTGCGTGTGTGTGTGTAAACTTTTTGTAACTTTTTAACTAATGAATCGATTTGAATGGTTGACGTGGCAATCGAAAGAGCTTGTTGGCCATCAACTTTCCTGAAAATTTCAGATTGTTTGGTCAAGTAGAATCGAAAATATTGGCAAATTACGAGAAAATAAAAAAATTTTTTTGTAGTTTTTTGTTGATTTCTCAGAAACGAGTTGAACGATCGACTTCAGAATCTAATCAGCTCTAGAAATTTATGAGCCGCGTCGAATGCGACCTCAACCTTCTCAATCGGTTAATTTTTTCGAGAGATATCGCGGAAGAGAAAAATGGTAAAAACCGGTTATTTGCGAATATCTTTGAAATAACTCAACCAAACAAATCCAAAATCTAATCAGCTCTAGAACTCAATAAAATGCGTCGATTGCCGCCTCAACCATCAAAATCGATTAATTCGTTCGCGAGATATCGTGGGAGAAATAAATGCTAAAAAACGGTTTGATTCGAATACAATGGCATACAAAAGTATTTTTGAGTTCGAAGAGCTCGAAAATGTGTTTACAATAATTTTTTCGAGCTCAAGAAGCTCGAAAACAGCGGTAAGTTTTGGGGCTGGCCCGCAGGGTCAACCGATAGACCGATTTTTTTCAGAAAATTAACTTTTTTGGGGGTTTGCGGGAGCGTCTAAAATGGAAATTTGCATAGTTTTCAACCATATGACCTACAAACTTGAAATTTCAAATGAATATTAGCCACAATATGAGAAAATAAATGGCGAAAATTTTCTTCCAACAATCATCACTCATTAGGATTTGTATGTGCGTCGAAAATGGGATTTTTTTTACTTTTTTTGGATTTAGCACCTTCTCGATTAACCCCCCTGAGCTGTCCTCCATTTTCGATTCCGCTTACATAATCAGAGCATCAACAGCTTGGAAAGTAAAAAATTAATTTAGGGTCTAAACAAGTGGATAATAGCTTGTTCTAAATCCGAAAGATAACAAGTGGAGTAAATCCTTTTTTAGGGTATGGGGAGAAGTTGCGTCCCACCACTTATCCATGAACAACCTGTTGACAAGCGCAGGGAGAATGGTACTACGGGGGGCCTTTCCAAACGCACTTCGATCAGAGTCTCTTTATTTCCTGATATGGTAGCAGTGTTTGGCCCAAGAGAGGTATGGACTCGTGGGGGTTGTGCCCTGATTAAACAAAACTGACCATGGTCAGATATCACGGGCATTGAAGATTTTTTATTATTACTCCGGTTAAGGTAATACTTGCGTGGATTAATTTAATGTCTTCTTTGATTGACTACAAATCGTATGAGACTAATCTGAGTAACATTGACCACCCCAATTTTATATTTCAAATATTGAAATTTTAAAACGGGCTCTTATCGAGAATAGAGATTTACGGGCAATGTTTTTTTAATAAAATCAAAACACAATGTAGAATCTTTCTAAAAATTTTGTATGTTTTCAAAACTGAAATTACAAACCATGTAAAAAAAAGAAATGAAAACTATTGACCACGTCGTTTCTGAAATATAATTTATAAACGCTTGAAACTTTTTGACAATTTCAAAGTACCAAAACAGTAGCGCGATGTGACAACAGCGCTTATATTATAACCAGATAGGCGCGGGAAAATATAAATAGGCACATAATAAAAAAATATAACCAATAAATAAAATTAATTAATTATTCTATTATTAATAAAAAAAAAGCAATTAATTAATTAATAAAATAAAATTTTTGTAAATTTATGAAAGGGAAACGTTTTATAAATTTGTTTTCAAACAAAATAAAAATAATTTAACATTTATTTTTTATTTATCCTAAAAATAAATACATTGTTCGACATTCGAATTCTTTTATTTAAATATTTCGTTTGATAACTTTTCAGCGATTATTATAAACTAGCTGCAAACACCCACTTCGCTGGGTTATTTTTTGGTATTGCATTTATTTATGTATTTAATTTTCTGGACTGCCCTAAAAATTCCGAAAACAATCTGATAAGCTCTAAAATGTTTGAATGTCGAATATCACTTGGAATTAATTCTCATCAGTCTAGAATATTTCCCGATCGGGTTGTTTGGAATATATTCGTGTAATTTATAAATTTTAAATACACGTTGAAAAAAAAATGCTAACTATTACCATCTAGCAATAGGGAATGGTTACCATCTGTATGTGATAAACATTATCATGCTTTTACGTTAACTGTTCGTTTCTCATATAATAATATTTACAGTTATCGATAGTAGTAGTAACCATCTACATAGTAATATTTGTTATGCCCGAAAAATCTTTAAATTTTGTCATCTGAGACCTCAACTATCGATAGCAATGATTATCATTACGGATAAGAATGCTTATCATCTCCGATAGCAATAGTTAACATAAAAGAATGAGAATCATTAAAATGTAGAGATGGGAATAATTACTTCGTTACGATGGGAAGTATTGTAATTTTTTTTTTTCGGCCTGTATATTGTAGAATTTTTCCGAATGTTTCAAAAATTTTGAAAAAAATCTTGTGCGTTCCAGACCGATAAAATAATTTTGAACTTATTTTAACATTTACATATATATTAGAATTTTACAGAATTGTATTGAATTTCCAGAACAATTCAAAACATTCTGAAAAAATTACTCTCTAAACATGAATTAGTGATTTTTCACTAATTTTAAGTACATATTCACTTTTTGTCAATGCTACTATCGTACCACGCAGAATTAGTAAATATTTACTGTATGAATATGTGAATATTAGAATTCACTGATTTGAAAAATGAATAAGGGAATCCACTGAATTGATAAGTGATTATAAGAATCCACTAAATTGAAAAGTGAATATGAGAATCCACTGATTAGATCGGTGAAAAAAAAAAGTATTATATTGCGAAAAATAAATAAGACACTTTCAATTAGATCCGAAATGTGATCTAATGTATAAGAATCATTACTTAGAGGAAGTATACATGATCGATGAAAAAATCCCGGTGACTGCTGGGCTCAAATCTGCACCCTTCTAATTCAAAGTCTTTGATGCTATCCACTGCGCTGACCTACGCATGTAACCGCGTAAGTGTAAATAGTATATTCATTATGATACCACAGAATAACTGATGAAGAAGTAAAAATGATGTAATGATTGACGTTCTCTTCGTATAAATATATTATTGTTCTGAACTTCTATTTTTTATTATTTTGAAATTTTTTTATTAAAATTATTAAAAATAGCATCATAATTATATTTATATCTAGTAAAATATTTAATTATTAATTTTTCACAGAAGTCAATGGAATAAATACTGACTCACGCGAATAGCGACATACACCCATGCAAGACTTTATATGATCAAGTGTATATATATATATATAGTAGAGCACTCGGCGCGATACCGAATTGGTCTGGGTTCGATTCCCAGTTCGGGTTATCTATATTTTTCTCAATTTATCTATAAATTGTCTTATTGAGAAGGTTATTTGCATGTTTGCATGTTTAGGTTTCCACTATATATATATATATATATATATATATATATATATATATATATATATATATATATATATATATATTAGGGTGCTTCAAAAAAAAACTTTAATTTTTTTTTTTGCTATTACCCCCTAAAACGTTAGTGGTTGCCAAGAAAAAAATCCTCCCAAAAGATGGGCTCTCTAGCTCAACTCTAAGAGGTCGCTATTTTAATTTTAATTTCCCATCTGATTAACATGTAAAAATTTATTTTTTCATTCAAAGTGTAATTACTCGTACGCTGCTCAATATGTTTCAAATTTATACATAGACCTTTAAAGCTGAGTCCTCAAGCTTTCCAAATCCCTATGATAAGTCATAATTACCATTATTTAAATGTCCATTGAAGCTATCTGAAAAGTATCGATTTTGTATTTCAAAATGAAATTGTTAATTTTCGATTTTTTTTTTGCTAGCTCCAATTGGGGATAATTATGACTTATCATAGGGTTTTGGAAAGCTTGAGGACTCAGCTTTAAAAGTCTATGTATAAATTTGGAAAATATTGAGCAGCGTACGAGTAATTACACTTTGAATGAAAAAATAAATTTTTACATGTTAATCAGATGGGAAATTAAAATTAAAATAGCGACCTCTTAGAGTTGAGCTAGAGAGCCCATCTTTTGGGAGGATTTTTTTCTTGGCAACCACTAACGTTTTAGGGGGTAAGAGCGAAAAAAAAAAATTAAAGTTTTTTTTTGAAGCACCCTAATATATATACATAATTATTTATGATCAACACTAGAAGTCATTTGATATTAAATATGAAAGACAAAAAGTAACGGATGATCATGCATTATTATTACCCTTCATGATCATGCATGACCGTGTATCAATAATGAAAATACTCTTGCATCAATCGTGAACGTTCAGGCAGAGATTGTAAGTATCTACATATGATTAAGCATGACAGGACATGACCAAACATGACCAGGGTATTTGACGATTTCACTACGTTATTAGTGAAAATCATTAATTTGCTAGGGAACATTGTAGCGTCAAATTTATTAGTGGAATTTGACTAGTGAAAATTTGAAATTCACAAATTGAGAAGTGAATAATAGCTTCACTTGTAGAAATTATGAAAATATCGCTAGTTCATGACTGAAATTCACTAATTTTCTAATTAAAATTGTAGTACTAAATTTATTAGTGAGAATTCACTAATTTGTTGTTTAAATACACTGATTATGAAGTGAATATAGCTTTATTAACGTAATTAATGAAATTAGCACTGAGTCATGTTAAGAGAGTACCTTTGAAATCATAATTTTTACGATATAGCATTGCAGTTTTCATTTAAGAAATAATACTTCGGACAAATGACACAAACTCTTGAGCTCTTTAGTAAAAATTACGATATGAACATCGTAAAATTTGAAGTAATCGAAATCTAAAGGGAGCTATTCTGAATATTTTCAGAAAGATGTCCGAGTGTCTGTATGTATGTATATGTGTGTGTGTGTGTGTGTGTGTGTGTGTGTGTGTGAGTTTGGTGGCGGTCAACTTTTTTGAAAATTTCAAATCGATCGATCGAATAGACTTTAAGATATAGAAGAAATACAAAAAAAAAAAAAAAATTCAGTTTTTTCTAAATTTTTCAGAAATAGCTCAATCGATTAATTCCAAAATCTAATCAGTACTAGAATTCAATAAAACGCGTCGATCACCGCCTCAGCCATCTCAATCGGTTTATTCGTTCGAGAGAAATCGATCGAGAAAGAAAAGGTGAAAAACGGATTTCTTCGATTATCTTCGAAGGGACTCATCCGATCAATTCCAAAATTTGATCAACTCTAGAACTCAATAAAACGCGTCGACTGCCACCTCAACTATCAAAATCAGTTTTTTCGTTCAAGAGAAACCGTTAACGGAAGAATTAAAAAAAAATTTTTTTTTTAGTTTTTTTGAAATTTCTCAAAAAACGATTCGATAAATCAATTTAAAAATTGGATCAGCTTTAGAACTTGCTAAAACGCGTTGATTGCCACCTCAACCGTCTCAATCGGTCAATTTGATTGAGAGATATCGTTGGAGAAAAAATGGTGAGAAACGGTTTTTTTCGAAAACAACGGCATACAAAAGTATTTTCGAGCTCGAAGAGCTCGAAAATGTATCCACAACAATGTTTTCGAGCTCAAGGAGCTCGAAAATAGCGGGAGGTTTTAAGGCTGGCCCGCAGGATCAACCGATAGACCGATTTTTTTTTCTAAATATGAGAGATATTTTTTTTAAAAAAGATGTGTTAGTTTTTTGAAGCAATATTACATTTTTTTGTTTGGAGACAATAAATTTTCTCGGAATAGTGTTAGTTTTCCTATCCTTGAGCTCAAAAACATTATTGTGAATACATTTTCAAGCTCTTCGAGCTCGAAAATACTTGTGTATGTCATTGTTTTCGAAAAAAACCGTTTTTTAGCATTTTTTTCACACACGATATCTCGCAAACAAATGAACTGATTTTGAAGGTTAAGGCAGCAATCAACGGATTTTATCGAGTTCTAGAGCTGATCAAATTTTGAAATTCTTTGATTGAGTTATCTCAAAGATATTCGCAAATAACTGTTTTTTACCATTTGTTTCTCCCACGATATCTCTTGAACAAATTGACCGATTGAGATGTCTAAGGTGGCAATCGATGCGTTCTATTCAATTCTAAAGCTGATTAGAATTTGGAGTCGATCGTTTGAGTCATTTCTGAGAAATCAATAAAAGACTAAAAAAGATTTTTTTTTTTTTCGTAATTCGCCAATATTTTTGAGTCTACTCGATCAAATAATAAGAAATTATCAGGAAAGTTGATGGCCAACAAGTTCTTTCGATTGCCGCCTTAACCATCCAAATCGGTTCATTAGTTAAAAAGTCACAACGAGTTTACATACACACGCACAGGCATACACACACACATACATTCAGAAGCTCGGACATCAATCTGAAAATAGTCAGAATAGTTTCCTATGACCTCAAAACGTCGACATCTGATGAAATCTTGATTTCCCAAAATCGTGGTGAAAACCATAACTTTCCGAATTTTTTGAAAATCATCGATTTTCTTAGCGGGAAGTTAAAAAAATGTTTGCTAATGTCTAAAACTAATCTAAATAATTTAAGATCAAAAAGGCATGTCTAATCATATTTTTTTGACGAAATCAAATTTTTTCCTCAGTTCGAGTAAGCAAATAAAATACTTGAACAAAGTAATTATTTTACTTCAATGAAGAAAATAATTGCTCGGCACTATTTAAGTATCTAAAATACTTAAATTAAACATTTTTTGTTAGAAATAGGGTAGACCGGGGCGCTACAGCCCCCTGGGGCACGGTGCCCCCCCTAAAAAATTTTGTAAAAATTTTTTTTTCATTTTCTGTCAAATCATGATACCTCTGATGTTTCAAAAATATATTAAGCTGATCTGCGATATCTGGGGCAAACTGGACCACCAAAAAGAATTTTGCTACAGAACAAAATTTTTATCTAAACTAAAATGAATTTGAAAAATTTATTGATTAAAGCTCTTTTAGGTTAAGAGATTATATTGTGGTTAAAATAAAAAAAAAAAAATTTCAATAAAACTGGTTATAACAGCTAAATAAATTTTTTTTCTAATAAATTCGAAGTCCATGGGATTATACACTGTAAAAAATCCGGAGTGAATTCAAATCCGAATTCACTCCGCATTCACTCCGCCACTCGGAATTTCGAAGTTTTAAAAAAAATCACTCCGCATGCGGAGTGAATTGGGAGTTTCTTTTTAGTAGAGTGATCTCGGAGAGACGTGGATTTTATTTCACTCCCAATTCACTCCACTCCGAAGTTTTAACATTGAAATGAATTTATATTAAACTGTTAAACAATGTGTGTGTGCGAGTGTGTGTTTGCGTGCATGTGTGTGTTCGGGTGTTGGTGTGTGTTCGGATGTGTGCGAATGTGTGCATGTGTATGTCAGGGTGTATGTGCGTGTGTGCAAATGTGTGCGCATGTGTGTTCGGATGTGTGCGTGTGTGTATGTCAGGGTGCGTGTGCCTGTGTGTTCGGATGTGTGCGTGTGTATGTGAGGGTGTGTGTGCCTGTGTGCGCATGTGTGTTCGGGTGTGTGCGAGTGTGTGTGTGTTCGGATTTGTGCGTGTGTGTGTTTGGATGTGTGCGAGTGTGTGTTTGGGTGTGTGGGTACGTGTTTGCAAATGTGTGCAATTGCGTGTGCGTGTGTGTGTCTAAACATGTGTGCGCGTGTGTGTGTGCATATCAGCTATTCAATAATGTAATACGCGAGTTTTTACTTCGATTTTATTGAGTAGAGTTATTTTTTATTAATAATACTTTTAAAACTCCCCTGCGGAGTGAATTTCACTCCGAGGGGAGTGAATAATTAAAAATTCATTCACTCCGCATTCACTCCGGATTTAATCCGCATTCACTCCACGAATTTTTTACAGTGCAAAGGTACGGAAATAGTATATTTGTGGTTAAAATCTTTTTTTTCAATAAACAAAAAAACAAAAATTTTTTCTAAGCTTTTTTGGAGGGGGGGGGGGGGCGTCGTGCTCCAGGAAAAAAAATTTTTTTTTTTAGTTTTGGTAAAACCTTAATGGATTTGCTTGAAAAAGGACTAAATTAGGTTGACCTATAGATTAAAAGTCATAAAAAATAATTACCGGCTTAAGGGGGACGCCGTGCCCCGGTCTCCCCTATACACTTTTTTCTCTCAGTGTGAGTTATTCATTGTATTTAATGCATGGATCAGTTTTTCTAACGCATTCTCTCGTTTGATGCTTCTACCAATTAAATCAAACGTTTTTATTTTAAATTAACAGTATTTCGTAATAAATATAAAGAATGTTCAATGACCTATAGAACGATAATATATTCTATATTACCCACTCAAGTATTTATTGTTCGAATATGTACTAGACATGAAAAACTATTACGTTTATATATTCCGTAAAAAAATGTTTAATAGTCACATAAAATGTACGCTCATTATTTTATCTATTTTCAAAAGGTAAAAGTAACTTGTACTGTTTGAAAAATAAAACTCTCATCTGATGATACAGCATAAAATCGATAAACATATTTATTTTTATGTTGTGTTAAAATGAATTGCAACGTTAAAATAATTATAAAATTTATTTTGAAACCTGACGCTTTAACAAATGAAAAAGTATCTAACAACTTACGGAGTTCAGTATAATCTCTATGGAATACTAATCAGTTATGTCCATGACAACTTTTAAATTCTACATTTTTTTTTACTGTTGGAGCTCACTAGGAATTCATAATAATGCAAAGTTGCTTACACTTAAGTAACTTCTATAACGACTTTCTCAATTTTAGCTTTAGGCAATAGTTATTTGAAATTTTTTTCACATTTAATAAAATGTTCAACTTCAAAAATCCTATCGTTTTTATAAAGACATTAAAATCATTAGAATTTTTAAGTAAATAATTTTTTTATACTGTAGGATCGGATTTCACTAAATTTTTCGGTATTCAAACCCATTTATCCAAACTTGGGGAAAATAGACAATCCTTCGAGCAAAATCTTTTTTACAACGACTTCAAAATTTATTTTACTAAACCATTGCAATAAAAAATAAGCTTAGTTCTTGACCAAGATCTATTCACTTTAAAATGAAATATGCTCTTTGATCAATATGTCACGAAGTTGATGAGTAGCTTACCTGTCACTATAGTTTACAAGCTGTACATACACTGACACTTTTGTACACAGTATTAAAAGTTATATTATATTTTTAACAAAGCAATATTGACCGAGGAGAATTTCTGACTGAAAGGATTGTCAATCGTTCGGTGTTTATTTTTACAAAGCAACAGCCATAAAATTTACCACTGTTGGACACGATTTAAGTAAACCAGATGAATTTATTTGTCCGTTATTTAAATATTTGCTCTTAAGAGAGTTCTCAAAATAAATAAATAAATAAGTGCCAGAGAAATGTTAATAAAAACTTCCTGCACTATAATCTCCCGATCAAAAAAATATTTTTCAATCCTTGTTTTTTTTCATTCGTGATTAGTATTGACTTAAGTTAGGAACGTGAACCTCCATCTTAACTTTAGCTTCCTCTCCTGCTTATATGGCCTTCTGCCTTTTTTTTTTACCTTTTCACTTGTCCTCTATTTCTCGCTGATAAGTCTCGTCACAATTTACCAACCCTCAACTCGACCCACCTTTGCTGTTTCTATTCTATAAAAACATGCAGGCACTCCTTTATATCGATCACTTTCTTGATACTTATATTTAAGGCTAATAAATATATAAATTATTTTGTATGGGCTACTTCTTTTAATTAAACCGAATTTATATTGAAATCAGAAGTTATGTATGGCAAAATTTATATAAAATAACTGTTCTTCCTTAGTAGTTAAAAACAGTAGATGCACTGGTAGTAAAGTAGAACGACACTGGAGAGACTGATTTCTCACTGCTTTTTGCTCCGATACTGATCCTGCGTACTAAACAACGAAAACTTACGGTCACCGTACTTTGCGCCGCCGCTGCTAGTATAATGCTACGATCTAATACTCCTGTTTTTCATTTTACTCTATTCTCAAATATATTGAAACTTTTAATGACCTAAATGACCGAATGTTACTAAATAATGAAATGAGGTAACGACATTTATCCAATTTAATTGATAATTCATGAAATTTGAGACTAAGCGTGAAGCGATTATATGTATACACGGGGAAAAATACCGCTCAAAATTAAATAGTAATTACAACCATAGCTTAAAATTTGATATATCAAACAAAAAATTACAATCCTTAAAAAAATTCACAATGATTAGCAGAAAATTAATTTTTTATTTCAATTATCCCGTATGAAAAAATAATATACGGTTAAAAGATATAAAATCATACATGTTTGCAATGAAAAATATATGATATATTATATTGTATATTATAAAAAGTCATATAGAGATTTTCGCCGATTTAATATAAAATTACATACAGTAGTAAATATATGTATTCATATATGTTACTTATATGTTTTTTATATTAAGCTATATATACATTTACATTTACCTTATAATATATTGTATTGATATATTTCCTGTTATATTTAAAAAATATAAAATTTTTATATGAAATGAAATATATGGTAGCATATAATTTATATTATATATGACATCATATATTTTCTTTGTTATATTTAAGTATATATTTTATTCGGTGTATGTATATGTATATGGGTAGGCATAATCGCATCAAATTAACTAATATTGAAAATTTTAACTGCAATTTAAAGAATATATTAAAATTTAGATCTGATTTAATTGAAGTTGGTCATCCGAATAAGAAAGTTTTCTTTTCCATACACAACATAAATATATGTTTTTATATATGATCAGAATATATTTTTCGTATATGATAGAAATATATATTTTCATGTAGAATAAAAATATATTTTTGTATATGATTGACATATATATTTTATACATGCTCAACATATATGGACTCGTATATGATGAGTATTATATTTTTTAATATAAAAAAAAATATATCAGAAAATATAGTTAAATTCGCCACATATATTTTCTGATATTTATCATATATTTTTACATATGTTTTGACCATATATGTTATTTCCATACGGGATCACTATCGAGATTGTAATTTTTATTTATCATAATAATTACAATCTTAAGTAGAGACAATTACTTCAAAAATCACTCACAACTTTAATAATTTTTATTTTAAAATTGTAATTTTTATTTTATTTGAAACTAAAACGGTTTTATCTCACTAAATGAAAAGTACAATTATATCAATAAAAATTTCATTTTTAATTTTATTAGATATTAAAAAATGTTATCTAAAATTAAAAATTACAACACACATTTAAAATTACTATCATTTGTAGAAAATTCAAGTTAACCGTAAAAATTACATTGAAGTTTCGTTGAATTTTCGCTTGAAAAAAATCAATATTTACTTATTCATATAAAAATATTTAAATCTTACAAAAAGTAGAATTTGTTATTAGAATTATTAATAGTTAGTACATTAGTCGTAATTTTTGTTTCGTAGTTGATAAATGTCACATCTCCAATCTAATTCTACGTAGGTAGTATACATTTTAGAATGTCGGTAAGATAAATTGCTACTCCGGGAGATAAAATTACTTTTCAAGATTGTATTTTTTAGTTCACGGTATATGATACTATTGACGTTGTATCCTACCCATATACTTGCTATAAATTCAAAATTTCTAATCGTCATTGTGGCTGAGCTGTCTACGTACTTGGTCAGGGTGCGAAAAAACAGTGAGGACCAGGTTCGTTCCCAAAGTCAGGCAAATAATTTTATTTTCAAGATTTGATTATAAATTATTCTGCGTTTGTATACACGGAAAAAAAGGAACTGTAATAAATAAAGCTTGATGTCTAATAATTATAATATTTTTAGCAATTAATATTCATTGAAATAGTAATATCGTGATTTCAATATTTAATAAATAATAAATATAAATCGGATACTAAAATATACAGTTTATTTAGATAAAATTATTATTTTAAACTATAAAAGAGACCAAGTAAATGCTAAAAAAATTAAACTTTAAAGATTAACAGCCAAAGCTTAAATATCTGTCGTTTGTCAATTAAGAAATCAGTCTCAAATAATGAAAATATTAAGTATACAAAATAATAAATTTAGTCAGAATGTTATTGTGTAAAGTCCTATAAATAAGAAACTCTACAGAAGTTGTTTTTAATTTTTATTATTATTGCCAACAGTTAAATTGAATGATATAAACGGGAATGAATAATTCAAAATAAACAATTATAAAATTCAACGAAAAAAAATAAATTTTTATTATTTGAAATAATAAAAATGAGGGTTTAGAACAAAAATTATTACTATGATTGCATAAGATGAAATAACGATCAACTATGAAATTATATATATCGACTTGGAGATTTTTATTGTTTGAAACTTTAAAATTTATGGTCTAAGTTGTAATTTTTACTATAGTCAGTCTAAAAAATATCATCCTGCCAATGAAAGTATACAATTCAAAATAATGATTTTTACTATTTCCCATACAGGAGCTGCCAGAGTTGAACAACGGGCCCCTACTTGGCCCAGCACTGGGGAACCTAGCTTTGGCACACCTATATTGGCCCAGGCTTGGGCCAGGACTGGGTAACTTAGCCTTGGCCATCCAATGGCAAGCCAGACTTGGGCCAAGACTGGGTAACCTAGCCTTGGCCGTTACAATGATTACCCGGGCTTGGGCCAAGACTGGGTAACCTAGCCTTGGCTATCCAATGGCAAGCCAGACTTGGGCCAAGACTGGGTAACCTAGCCTTGGCCGTCCAATGGCAACCCAGACTTGGGCCAAGGTAGAATTACCCAAGTTTGGATATACCTATGGTTTATATAAGTAGATCATATAAATGTACCAGTTTAACGTTAGTAGGTTCGTCCAGTAGCTAGCGTTCGGACCTAGTAATCAGAAGGACGGCAGTTCGCGTCCAGAGTTCAGCAGAATTTCCACCGAGTTTTTTTCACATCATTTACCTCCCTTAGATAATTAAAACGTTAATGATCATGAATTCTACGAGGTTAATAATAATAAATTTTTTTAAATTAAATTTATTCGTTTCCTGGAAGCCTGGGCCAGGTCTGGCAAACAAGCATGGGCCAGGTCTGGTAACCAAGCATGGGCCAGGTCTGGCAACCAGGCTTGGCCCGAGATTATCATTCCAGGCTTCTACCAAGGCTGGGCCAAGACTGGCTTACAAGGCTGGGCCAAGACTGGCTTACAAGCCTGGCCCAAGGTTCTACAAAGTTGGGCCAAGTCTGGGCCAAGCCTGGGCCCGTGGTACTTTCCACTCTGGGTTGAAATTTGAAAAGCTATATGTTTACCCTGTACTTTTTCTCTTTGTCATAAGTACATTTTAACAGATCACATATCCATTTTTCAAAACTTTAATTCTTATTGAACAACCAAGAGATACCGTAACACTCAGAATTTGCTTTTGATTTTGTATTATATTTTCTGCATAACATGCAGCCGGCACGCTTCTCGAAACTACAGGTGATATCAGAGCTACTCGACTGTATGAAGATCAGTGTACGCTTGTGCAACTTCCTCCTCAACGGTATAGAGCTCATTACAGTTCAATAGCCATTAGCACGTAAGCGCATTATTTACCGATTGAGTTTCGTCTGCACGTAAAAATCCGCATACGTCCGCCGAGGATGGAAACTACCTTTAATCATCTTAATTATCCTGTCGGGCCTTAGCCTTATACTATCCTTGCTGCAAACATTACTCACCTCGACCGTATTGGTGCGAGGTTCACCCAAGGTACATAAATAACTATTACACTTCAAATACATGTATACACGGTTAAAAAATTTATGTAAAATTACAATATTTTTACAAAGTCATGGTATGGTAAAAATACCAATCATTGTATGTCATTAGGGGAGAGTGGGGTCAATTGAACCCAAAATACTTTAACATTTTTTTTTTAGATGAATAAAAGCAAAATGATAACTGTTTTTTTTACAAAATTAAACTTGATAATATAGACTATCATTTCTCATAAGCATATAACAACGAATGATGGAAATTTTTAATAAATACGAAATTGTACAACTGCATCAAATGGTTCAATCTTCCCCTATGTGGGGGCAATTGAACCAGTAGTCGGCGACAATTGAACCAAGATAATTAGAACCACAAACGAATGACTTTAATGAATAATTTACTATTCATTACTGCTCACAACTGAAATTACAATACTTCTAATAATATTGATTATTTTTTATAACATGAAATGTTACAACAATCACTTTCACTACTTCTGTCAATATAATTATTTTTAACTTCCCGCTGAGAAAATCGATGATTTTCGAAAATTCGGGAAGTTATTGTTTTCACCCCGATTTTCGAAAAAAGAGTTTTCATCAGATGTCGACGTTTTGAGGTCCTAGGAAGCTATTCTGACTATTTTCAGAATGATGTCCGAGTGTCTGTATGTATGTATGTGTGAGTGTGTGTATGTATGTGTGTGAATGGTCTATAACTTTTTAACTAATGAACCGATTTGGATAGTTGAGGTGGCAATTGAAAGAGCTTGTTGGCCCTCAACTTTCCTGAAAATTTCGGATCATTTGGTCAAGTAAACTCGGAAATGCTTGCGAATTACGAAAAAAAAATTTTTTTTTTAGTTTATTTTATTGATTTCTCAGAAACGAGTTGAACGATCGACTTCAAAATCGAAATCAGCTCTACAACTTTATAAGCCGCGTCGAATGCGACCTCAACCATCATAATTGGTTAATTTGTTCGAGAGATATCGTTGGAGAAAGAAATGGTAAAAAACGGTTTTTTTCGATTATCTTTGAAGTGACTCATCCGATCGATTTTAAAATTTAATCAGCTCTAGAACTCAATAAAACGCGTCGATTGCCACCTCAAACGTCATAATCGGTTAATTAGTTCGAAAGATATCGGCGCTGAAAAGTTAAAGAAATAACATTTTATGTTATTTTTTTCGCATAAATCAAAATATAATGTGCTCAAATGTGTCTGAAATCATACCAACTCTTTCTCTTTATAGTCTTTTTTAGATAATGTCATCTAACTTGTTCTTTAGTATTAATCATATTGTCAGCAAAAAATTGAAAAAACCTAATCTTTAATATTTTTCTCGGATATTTCATATATTATTGCTCTGACCTAAGTCAAAACTCACTCACATCTTGATTTTGATCACTGATATTGATTTCTGCCTCAATACATTCATTTCAGAGAACATAATCGAGATTAAAAATTTAAAAGCCGCTTCTTCATTGATGTTTTTCAATTCTTAACTTTTCAAACTCTAGCATAAAACGTAACTTGTTAGAGCTTGAAAAGCTCATAAAAAAATGATTGCATGTAATAGCATTTTCAAGCTCGAAGAGCTCGAAAATATATTCACAGTGATGTTTTCAAGCTCCGTGAGCTCGAAAACAGCGGGAGGTTTTGGGGCTGGCCCGCAGGGCCAACCGACGCCCAGATTTTTTTCTTGGTTAGTTTAGCTTTTTTTTACATTCAGTTAAGATGCGCCCGCATGTCTGATGTTCGTGTGGTTCAACCGTCCCCGAGAGTACTGGTTCAATTGACGCCATATGATTTTATTGTAATAATTAGTTTAAAAAAAAATATTGAAAATCTATTTTACTAGATGTAAAGTTGGAAACTTATGACTAATATATGAAAGAAGGTATTACAAAAAAAAAGTTCATGATTACATTTGAAAATTAAAAACTTGTTAAACAATTTGTCAAGAGCTGAAAAAAAAGTTCAGATGCCTGAAAACACAAAAACTTGAATTTTATTAAAGTAAATCATCATATCAATATGATACCAATTGGTTCCAAATTTTGGTCAGACTAAGGTTTAGTGTATTGAAATATAATTCCAAGAGGACGACTCCTTTTCTATTTTTTCGATTTTTTAAACTTACTGGTTCAATTGACCCCATTCTCCCCTACAAAATTATGACATAATTTGAGTAAATTTGCATGATGCGTTTGAAAAACTACTAAGACGAGTCGTAATTTTACCATTTCTATGTATAAATCGTACACGAGTTGTAATTTTAGAAAACAGTACGTTGATTTTAAATAGAAAGCGTTCAAAATTTACAAAAGATATTTGTAATTTAATTTACTTTTGAATCCCATTGTTTTCAAAAAAACCATTTTTTAGCATTTCTTTCTCCCACGATATCTCGCGAACGAATTAACCGATTTTGATGGTTGAGGTGGTATTCGACGTGGTTTATAAAGTTTTAGAGCTGATTAGATTTTGTAATCAATCCATCGAGCAAATTAAAAGTTATCCAAATAAAACATTTTTGAAAAAAATTTATTTTTGAAATATCTCCGAACGCACCTTACCAATTAAGCTCAAATTTTTACAGCTTCAAGATATTAACAAGCCGCGTCGAATGACACCTCAAAGATCAAAATCGGTTCATCTGTTCAAGAGTTATGAATATTTACATAATGCGCACGTACGTACACACATACATACACTCGGACATCATCGTGAAATTAGTCAGGATAGCTTCCTAGAACCTCAAAACGTCAAAATCTAATAGAAATTCGGTTTTTGCAAATCGGACCGAAACCAATAACTTCTCGAATTTTTGAAAATTTTCAATTTTTTTAGCGGGAAGTTAAAAATTGTATATGAAAATGACGGCTGTGGCAGCACTTGCTATAAATTTAAAAGTAAAACTGAAGAATGTAGTAGAGTGTTATTGATTTTTTTACATCGAAACAGACCTTTCAGGTCTTTATTGTCCATTCTGATTCATCATCATACCAGTGTACAGCAAATTTTGATATATTTTCATAATTTGTACTTATGATTAAATATTTATTTCTTAAACGAAAGTATCATTATATGAAATTTTCATATATTGTAATTATAAACACACTGCGTATCAGCTTAGTTCTTGACAGCCAATGACTTAAATTATTCAAACACTGTGTTTTATTTTCAACTGAAGTCAGAATGCTTTCAGTTACCCGTTCCGAAAATTTAAGATTTAAAAAAAAAAATCTGGAAATCAGTTGACCCTGCGGGCCAGTCCCGAAACTTTCCGAATTAAAATTAATAAAATCTGTGACATACAATTTACTTAATTATAAATTATCCTTCCTCCTCCCCTGATTAAAACAAATGATTAAAAAGTATTTAAAATGATTTGTTTTTTAATCATTTTAAATACTTTTTAATCCTTCAAATCATTTCTAATCCTGTCTCTTATGGACATTTAACGTGTGAAATCATTTTTAATCATTTTGTTTAATCAGGGTCATCTTTCTCTTACAAATTAATATAACAACGACTCTGATTGATGAATGAAGCTTGTTGGCCATCAACTTTCTTGAAAATTTCAGATCGATCGAAAATTTTTTTTTTTACTTTTTTGGAAATTTCTCACAAATGACTATCGATTGATTCCAAAATCTATTCAACTCTAGAACTCAATAAAATGCATTGTTTGCCGCCTCAAACATCAAAATCGATTAATTCGTTCACGAGATATCGTGGGAGAAATAAATGCTAAAAAACAGGTTTTTTTTCGAAAACCATTGCATAGACAAGTACAGTGCTCCCTCTCTATAATTCTCAACTCGGGGCTAAAATTCTAAGAATTCCTTCTTAAAGGACCCCACTTTTTCTTAAAAGTACTAAACAGAGAGATGCGCGCGCATTCTTTCTGAATGTACACAAATATATTTTGTATACAATGTAACGAGAGCCCTCAAAATGAGGGGAAGTAGAATCATAGCGAGGGGAATTATAGAGAGGGAGCACTGTATTTTCGAGCTCAAAAATGTAGTCACAACAATGTTTTCGAGCTCAAAGAGCTCGAAAACAGCGGGAAGTTTTGGGGCTGACCCGCAGGGTCAACTGTTGCCCAGATTTTTTTTTTCATTTTCTTGCATTGTCATCCAAGTCTGAGCTATGTTCAAAATTTCAAGTCTCTAGTTTATCAGAATGATAGATTAAAATCAATTACAAAATTCCGCCTGAACAGAGATACATGAAAGCGAGTTAATAAACACGTGGTAAAATAAATACAGTGTTACTTCTCAGGTTCCTTATGGAGAGGTCGAGACAGTCCAGTTCTCATTTACGTATACACTTCGTTGTGTCTAATACAGATGAACTGCACCGACGTTCTAAAAATGCTTATCAGCGATATTTCCGTTCGAACGGCTCAGAAATGATAATTGGGTATTTATAATTAAATGCATATTAATTGTTAAATAATAAAATATTACGGGAGCGTAACAGTTTATTTAAAATTATAATTAAAACTGATTTATAAAAAAAAAAAATTCCATTTTTTTAAACATGTTAACGATTGATATTATTGAATTTTAATTTTAACATTGTCTTATTTAGTCTTTTAACTAAACAAATTCATATTTTTTTATAATAATAAATTGCATTTACTAATTAATTTAAAGCGATAAAATAAATTACCCGGATACACCAATTATTGACAGGTTAAAAACCCGACTGATCTAACTATTGACATGCTGTTGCTCCAATTATTGACACCCTTAATGCGCATGCGTCATTGATCTGTTGAACTTTATATTTACTTTTTGAAAATGAAGTTAATTTTTAATTTAACTAAATAAATATTTATTTTATAATGTTTTTCACTCGCCTTTATTTTAAACACGAAACTAATAAAAATGTTTTTCAATTAAATAAAAATCAATTAATCATTTTGTTAATAACAATTTAATATTATACATATGACAGCGTGGGTTCTCGAATATTATGGTTTAAGTTTTTAATGGATTTATGTTTGAAAAAAAAGACGTTATGGCGCTGTCTACTGACCTGTCAATATGAGATACAACTTCAATATTATGTACTAATCATTTACATCCACTATTTTAAAATTAAAAAGCATATAATTCACTGTAAATATATGATATTTTTATTTTATTTATTTATAAAAAAAAAAATTGATGTGATTAAATGGAAAAAATAATTTAAAATTATCGTTTCAAACGACTGCTTTTCTAACCGCAATAGTTAAGAAAATTGACGCTTACAAGCTGTTTCGATAGACTCGAATAAATTTTGTTTTTTTTATTAATGAATATTTAATATTTTTCACTAATAATAATTTTTTTTCGATTTCTTAAATTATATAGATTGTTTAAAAATGTATACGATCATTATTAATATAATAGGTAATTAAATATGTTCTAAAATGGGATAGAGCGTCGATAATTTGACCCCCGTCAATAATTGGTGCTTTTACCTTATATACCCAACCCAAGTGGCCAGCTTAGCTTTTTGTTGGCTTTTAGTTACCTATTTGAAGTCAACTTTTTTCTATTTCTAAATGATATCAAAATGGTAACAAAAAGTACTTTTGAAAAAGAAAACTTTTAAAAGTTATCTTAAAGTTATCATAAAAATGTTAACAAAATATAATATGAAAAAGTTAGCAAAATGTTACCATAAAATGTTGTGGTGAATGGTGACTTTTTAGAGATAAATAAAAGTTACCAATTTAATGTTGATAATTTTCATCCCAAAAATGTTATATATATTTTGACTATATAGTATTATTCAAAAGATAGCATTTTACTGTCAACATTTTTCCAACAATTTTAGGTTAACATTTTGCTATTATTATAGTATTTCATTTTGTGATCAATTTGTTGGGAAGTGGCCAAATGTTAAATTTTTTGTATCGAAAAAATTAACAAAAAAAATGTCCACCAAAATGTTAACTTTTTTCTGTCTCAAAAAGATAACTTTTTGGTGACAAATTGTTAACTATTTATTGACATTTTCATAACTTAATGTTGACATTTTACAACTTTTTGCTAACAAATCACAATGTGTTTTATGTTACCAAAAACATAACAAATTGTTAACTTGTCATTGGCAACAAATTGATGGAAAAAAGTTGACTTCAATTTGACAAATTTGTCTTATTTTAGTTGATTTAATATTAACAATTTTGAGGATCATTAGAGGTCAGGGGTAGTATAAACCGCGGGAAATTTGAAAATTTACAAATAAACAAACATAAATTCTAAAAATATTCGATCATGAAATGAAATATTTATTTTTTCTTGTTTAATATATTGAATCAACTAAACAACATTTTTAAAATTGTGTTTATGTTTATTTGTAAATTGTAATCACTCGCAGTTTATTGTGACAAATGTAAAATTTTTTAAAATTGGAATGCTTAAATTTATTAAAAATTTTTTTACAACACAAAATGGCTTATTCTATGTCAGGCACTATTTTTTTGTACTATAATTGTAAAATTATTAAATTATTTTTTACTTTAATTAGGTCTAGTTACAAACTCATAGGTTTTATATCAATAACAATAATTGTAATAGTAATTGTGAGCTTAATATCAAGACTAGTTTTTGTAACTAGCACTGGTGACACTAACTTATAGTTTTATTTTTATCTGATAAGCTTACTTTTATATTTTGAGTTTGTTAATTTTGAGATTGAGTAACGCAAAGCATGAGAAGAAACATGCTGAGATTTTAATCTCACCGTGTAATCCGGACCATGTCACTTCCCTCGCAGATTTGAATCACGGTGGAAACACGGTGGGTTTGTTCCATTTTACCACGTGATTATTAAATATCTATCAATAAAAAATATTAAATAAATACATGTTGCGTACGTCGTTTTAGTTGTCGTGGTCCAAGCAAATCAAGCGGTTTTCGTTTCCGCTGTCGAAAATTTTCCATGATTATAAGAAAAAATTTACCTCTTATGAGCCGTTGAGTATTGTTGATCAATAGTTATCAATAGTTAAAAATAATATTATAAATAATATCACAATATTTTATAGACAAAATAATATCAGGTTATATTGTTCGCATCACTCTCGAGCGTTTACATATCTAAAATGGCGGCTTATATAGCGTTTACCACCTTTTTTGTAGGTGAAAACATTTAAATGTTAACAAACTGATAACAAAATGAAATACTATAATAATAGCAAAATGTTAACCTAAAATTGTTGGAAAAATGTTGACCGTAACATGCTATCTTTTGAATACTATATAGTCAAAATATATGTAACATTTTTGGGATGAAAATTTTCAACATTAAATTGGTAACTTTTATTTATCTCTAAAAAGTCACCATTTACCACGACATTTTATGGTAACATTTTGCTAACTTTTAAAAGTTATCTTTTTCAAAAGTACTTTTTGTTACCATTTTGATAACATTTAGAAATAGCAAAAAGTTGACTTCAAATAGGTAACTAAAAGCCAACAAAAAGCTAAGCTGGCCACTTGGATATACCTATGTGACTGGAGATAGGCGATAAAAATCGACTAATCGAACTATCGATAGTTTTTACAAACAATCGACTACTATCGAAGCGATATTTTTTGCGTTCGATTGATCGATTGTTGATATTTTTTTTTTCTAAAATATCGAAATTCGATAGTGGAAAAAAAGTTGCTAATTGAATTGCATCATGGAACGCTTTTTTCAAAATATTGAACATAATACTTTCAATATAGTATATTAAAGCAGCCAGTGCAGTATAAATATCTACGTTAAATATAATTAATATATTATGATAAATTATTTAGTAATAATTAATTTATTTATTTTATTCAACGATGAGTTAAAATACAAGTACACAGTTAGAAATTTTGTGTATTTGTGTTAAAAAATTATTTGGTTAAATTTATTGTGTTGATTTTTAACACAGAAATCTCTTAATTCAACACAAACCGTTTGTGTTTATTTACTTTAACAGATTTTTTTGTTAAATGTTCGGAAAATCTAGAATGTAACACATTTCTTGTGTTATTCGAAAATTAACACAAAATTTGTGTTGTTTGACTAAACGTTTCCGCGCAATTCTTCATTACGATAACCAAGCAAAACATTGTAGCAGCATTGCCTGCAGGGTAATTTGGATTATAATTTATTTACAATTAAATTTAGATAACGTTCATACCTTTTTGATCTGGTTCTATTGTGCGCTGAATTGACATAAGTTCTATTAAGGGTAGATCAGTATACTTGAGCTCATTAGGTTATGTGCTTATATTTATTAGTTGATTTTAACACGAAAAATGTGTTAAATTTACACATATGTTCTGTTAAAAGAACAGATTTTATGTGTTCAATTTTATTTAACATAAAATTTGTGTTAAGGATCAACACAAACGCAATGTGTTGAATTGACACAAAAATTTGTGTAGACCGTTTGCAACAGACGATTTGTGTTGAAGTTAACACAATATTTCTAACTGTGTAAGATATATGGTTTTTAGAAAAATTATTTCACATTTAATTATTACCTACACCATTAGAACCTCCAAGACTGAATGATTTATTTACGTTTTATTTGGTAAAACAATAGTAGAAAAAAGATTCAAGCTTTAGTTTAAATTAACTATCGTAATATGATTGTTTACCCTTTTGTTATACTATTTTGAAATTTGATTAAGAAATTTTTTAAATTTCGCGCCATTATTTGCAATCGATATATCGATAGTTTCACCCTGTAAAATCAGACTACCGATTGTCATTTAAAATAAAAATCAATAGTCGACTATCGATATTTTTCTTACTATCGCCTATCCCTAAATGTCATCACTTTACGATTGTCGCGACAAATTTGTTGCCAGGATTAGTGTTTCGTCTACGGTGCACCTGCTTGCTTTAGGCACTACCGCGCAAAATTTTAATGTGACAAATCAATACCACGTAATATGAACAAAAAACTCCTTTTACTAGATATTCATTGGGACAAAACTCTGTACTAACAGAAGGCATTCACAAAATTTAAACATCTCGTCACTCAAAGAAATTTGTAAAGAAAAACAAATACTTAAATAACTTTAGAATTTTCCAAGATAATAAATTGTAAGATCTCGGGGAAAAACACAAGTCTCGAGAACCTTATTTTCTCAAACACTGCCTGTTTAGTTGACCCTTTAGAGTCTGACCTTGATACCCCACTCTTCGGTCTGGCGGAGCCCGATAGAATTAGGAAGAGCACGAAGCAAATGTGACAGGGCCGTATTAAAAGAGGAAGAATTTCACCTAAGCGGGAAGTAACAATTATTGTATTTTTTATTTTTAATTTATTAAATAATAAATATCAAAGGACTTAAATTCAAAGTAAAAACAATATTTGGTTTCATTATAAATATAGCTAAGTAATATTGCAATTACATAGCAATGTATAAAATTTTTTAAATTTTTTTAACCTTACTTTTGGAGATTCTTCACGTCAACAGTACTAACTACGGCTCTGTCGATGAATGCAGCGCGAGATTCAAACGAGTGGAAGGGTACTCACAGGCTCACTACTACTCTCACATGTCACTCATACATGCTCACGGGACTCTACGATTCGCGCTCTCCCCACTAGCCTCAAACGGAGACGTTTCGAGATCCTCTGACTCTAAAGGATTGAATAATAGGATCACAGAAAATTGTGTAATTTATTTAATAAAAACGAAAATGTTGTGAAATAATGTAATTTTTGTAAGATTACGGAAAAACTCTGGTACCTAAATCAGACGATACTTAAGCCGATGAAGGACCTCGATAAAACCGGGATATTCTATGTTGATCATAGAAGAGAATGTTGGCATAGAAGCGTCTCGGGTCTTAAAACATCATACGACAGGGAAAAACCTTAACAACGTTGGGTAACAGCCTGGGTGCAGAATAGACGGAGCAGCTGGACAAGAGGAGACTCGATCTTGCTGAAAGGAGTCGCTCACGTGACGCCAGATGGGGTAAGCCCCTAGGATGGGCCCAATCGGCACTTATACCATCACCTCAGCCTTGAAATTTGCAATAATTTCACGCAGGTTTTGCTAAGACAGTAAGACGGAACCTTTTGGTACCCCTAGCTCTCAAAGCATAATTTGTAAATTCATTCTTAATAATATATTGACAATGTTGATTTATGCCGCCTTTAACCAAAAATTTACATTATTTAAACATTTTATTTAGTTCATATTTATTTGATATAAAAAAAAATTTCACGTATCCCGCATGAAAAAACTTCATATCTGAAAAAATATATGAATATTACAATGTGATATATTGCACAATATATAAAATAATATTTATATTTTTGCCATATTAATATATTATAATATATTGAAAAAAATATATTGCTACAATATATTGATCATATATTTATCAATATAACTTTTTTCATGTATGTTTAGCATATATATCTTGGTATATTTTATTATATATTGATATATTGTATTGAAAGTAGTATCTTTGTTAATATACAGTATGATGTATATTTTTTATATAAGTTTTCCAGTGTATTGCAAAATATATGGTACTCCATATATTTTCCAATATATTGCAAAATATATAGTACTATACATATTTTTCGTACTATGGTATGTTACATAGCAAAAACCATGCATTTCAGTTTGCAATTTTCATTTCTATGCTATTAGGCAGCTTTAAAAAAATATAGGTGTATAAAGACTATAATTTTTAATATATCGAGAAAAAAATAATTTTTTATCTATTGGAAAAATATACCATAAACCATAGATTTAAACATATAAGTTCTTCCATATACGATCAATTATATACAGACAATATATCACTAATTATATGAGTCAAAATATATGTAAATTTTATTATATTGTACTTTATAAATTACATATATACTATCCATGTATGACAAAAATATATTGAGAATTATATGAGATTATATATATAGAGAAATATAAAACATTATATAAAAAGAAATATATTATTAAAAATATATACTCCAATATATGTAAAAAACATATATTCGTGAATATAAATATTTTTGCCGCCATATATTTATCACATATTCACCATATATATTTTTAACAATATATAGCTTTTCCATGCGGGGAACTCAAATATTAATTTTTCCTGTATAAACAATAAATTTTAATATTTATTCTATAGTTATTTGCGTTTGAATTACAAGTTAAAGAATTACTATTTAGAATGATAATATTTACTAATGATTTTATCATTATATTATTTGTCGGCTCTTAATGTACACAGTTTATTTATCTCCGTGTAATTTAATTTTCAGAAAATTTTAAATTCATTATTTGAGACTTCCACATAAATATTTAATTACGAACTTAATTATTTGCCATCAGGTCTTGAGTCGTTCACAGAAAAATTAATTACGTTCACACCTGAATATTCAAACCCTAATGACCATAATATTTTGAGTCATTAGTCTAATGACTTTTTCTACCTCAGGTACATTTCTTCAGCCCCAAACCATTACTTTCTAATTACCCCCATATCCATTGTTGTGACAATGTCACTGGGACAAAATCTTAAACTGTTTTGTTATAAAATCCTATAAATATCAGAGTCTTGTCAATATTTTTTCACTTTATTCTCGAACTCCATACCCGACAGTTCGTCTGAGAATATATTAAAATTTACGGAAAAACAAAATTGTGTTATTTCAAAGTGCGTAAGCTGTTTCAGTATAAAGTACGAAAGTTTACAGTGAAGTTCGATAGATCCTGAAAAATTTTGTATAAAAATGGCGCAAAAGTGGTATTTGAACAAAGAAGAGCTGAAAAACTCTCCAAGCTTCAAGGATGGTATCAGCGCGGAGAAGGAATTAGACCATAAACAACAAGCCGCTTACTTAATAAACGATTTAGGCAAGCGGCTTAAATTATCAGAAGTTTGTGTACAAACTGCCATAGTGTACATGCGCCGATTTTTCATTCACCATTCATTGGCCAAGTTTCATCGGTATGAAGTTGCAACGGCGGCAATTTTTGTGGCGGCAAAGGTTGAAGAAGAGCCACAAAGATCGAAGGAGGTAATAAGTGCTCTTCATATCTGTTTGAAGAAAACCAGGGATCAACAACTGGACACTACGACTGGCGAGTTCCAGGAGAATGTCAAGGCACTCATAGTAAATGAGCGCATTCTTCTGGCAACACTGGGATTTAAGATGGGGGTTAATCACCCTCATCATTACATCACGGAATTCTGCAGAGAAATAAAAGCTTGCAAACAACTATGCAAGATTTTTCTGCAGATGGCGAACTACACGTTACAGATGACATCAATGTGCCTGAAGTACAAACCGGCAGTTGTGGCGTCGTATTGTATTTATTTCACCATCCAATCGTCGCAGTGGAAGATTCCCGAAGTCATAGATGGGAATCTTTGGTTTTGGCTGCTCGATACAAAAGTGACCTTCGATCTGCTGATAAAGATGGACAGGGAGTTCAAAGAAGTCTTAAATAAACTGTCACCGAAAATACAAAAACACGTGATGTGTTTATTTAAAAATCCACCTGTCCGAATTAACTCAATGACTCGGATAGTGACAAGCCCCAGTTCATCGGATCAAGAAAGTGTTTCCACTAAAGCTGAATTGAAGCAATCAAGTATTCGACAGAAAATCAGCTATCAGGAGTATCGTGATAGACTGATGAAGAAAAAATGTGCGGATTCAGATGGGTCGTCAACATCTTCACCTCAAGCTGCTGGATAAGTACAAGATAATTCGGTTGGAAGTACCTGTCAACTTGTACCAGCAACTGCGAAGGATCAGGAAATAACAATCGAAGTCCTAGATAACTACATCCGTAAGCGTGAGAGTTATCATGATATGGGCAGCATTTTTTGTTCTTCTAAAAAACGTAAGCTAGCATAGTTTTAATAAGAGTTTTTAATAATAATTGTAATTTTTCGTAAATAATTTTTCATGACACGGTCATTTATTACTATAAAATATTATTTTAGTTTTTATTATTTTTATAAATTAAATATTAAGTATAAGTTTTAATTGTATAAATGAATCATGATTATATTGTAAAAATTTACGTTTTATTTAATAATTTTAATATTTTTTTTGTAAATAACGAAATAATAATGTAATTAAAATTAATCATAATGTACCATAGGCTCAATCTTAATTTTTGAAAAATAAAATATTGAAATAAGCGAATTCCTCACTCTTTTTCATTTATCAATAAATTTTATTTTAATATAGTTAATTATTTTATATAAGTAATTTAATTTTAAGACTAATAATCAATTTCCTAAATTCCAAATCATTCCAAAATCTTCTAAAGAACACAGAATAAAAACAAAAAATTTAATTCAAAATATAACTTTCTAATTTAAAAAATAAAAAATTACTACGGATAAAAAATTAAAAAAAAAATATGATCCTGAAATTAGCAGATAATTAAAAATGTTCCAATTTTTTTTCAACAATTTAATTAAAAAAATAATAAAAAAAAAAAAAAAAATATGCACATATATAAAGTTTAAAAAAAACCATAGGTGTAATTTTTTTAAATGTAATGTTTTAAAAAAAAATCCAAAAATTATTAGACGTCGGCTAATTTTAGTGTCATAAATTTTTTTTTTTAAGTTGAAAAAAAAAGTAATTATCTAATAATTTTCTTAACAAATATAAGGTAAAAGAGCCAGTTATTGACCCTGGCCTAGTTTCTGACCTTTATAACTTTTTTTTTACTTACTTAACCCGTTGAGGACACACGGGGTCCAGCGGGGTCTTTTTAGATTTAAAAACGTTTCAATATTTGTCCGGGGTCCATTGGACCCCATGTGTCCTCAACGGGTTAAAAAACTATAACTTTAAAAAGAAAATCAATTTTTTCTTAACTTATTGTAATTTAATCTGAACCTAATTAATGGCAATTTAAAAAACATACAAAATATTAGCTGTATAAAAACAAATATTTTAGCCATAAGCGGCTGAGGAAGCGATTTTTAAGTGGAGTCTAAACAGTTTAGGTTAGGAGGTATGATGATTGAATCAGTGCACTAATTATCATGTAAGTAAAAAAATTTAACGAAAAATAGATGGATAGATCGATATTTAATTAAAATTTATTTTAATACATTTATAAAACATATTAAAATGAGTTTTGTTTGTGAAATTTGAAGCTCAATAACTAGGCTCATTTTTAAAGGTATGTTGGGGTTGTTGACCCTAAAATTATAATTTACTGCGAACGAGATCATCTGTTTAATTACATGTCTATAAAATGTAAAAATAGCAATATTCATAATTTTCTTCATATATTTTCTACTATTATTCACAATACAGTGATAAATTAACATTTGATATTCATGTTTAAAAATAAAAGATCATAATTAGATCTAGAAAATACAAATTCTTGGCGTGATAAAATTATTGTAAGAAATGTCAATTTCGATAGTAATTAAATTGTTATGACTCTTTTAGTTTAATAATATTTTTATTATGACAAAATTAATTTTGTTATTGTTTTTTTATGCAAGAGTAAAAAGAAGATAACGAGCTACAATGAAAAATAATGAGAACAGGCGCTAGCTAAAGTGACTTTAATTATTTATATTTTAAATATTGAAAAATTATGCTTTTGTTGTGATAAATATTTGATTTATTTATCTAAATAATACTTTAAGTTTATTAAAACTTGGTAAGTACTTCATAACCTAATCATGGTTTGTGTAATTTGGGAGTCAGAAACTAGGCCACTGTGGGGGTCAGAAACTGCGACCTGAAAAATTCTGAGGGTCAGAAACTAAGTCTCTGAATGTCAATTTTTAAAACGTCAATTTAAATTATTAATTCAATTCAAATAATTATGACTTTATTTGACAAATCATAAACTAGTCGATAGAATAATTGTTTTTCTCATTAAATTAAATCTTACATTAATTGTTATAATAGAACCCCAACCAGCACTCTAAAAAAGTCAGAAACTGGGCCCCTAACCTTAGTAATTTTTCTATAAATTATAACTAAAAAATACCGTAAAATTCTCTAAGTTTAGATTGAAAAATTATAATAATTTTATTTATGATACTGAAGTTAGCAGACGTCTAATAATTCTTTGTTTTTTTTTTTAGACGATAAACCATAAAAAAAAATATTTGAAAAAATTGCACCTGTAGTTTTTAAAATTTTCTAAATGTGCATATTTTGATTTTATTTTTTTACAATTGATTTATTGAAAAATAACAATTCAAAAATTTTTAAATGCCTGCTAACTTCAGGATCATATTTTATTTTACTATTCCTGAATGTAAATTTATTATACTAACCCTAGCAGTATTGACGTCACCGTAAAAACGTGGTGAAAACACGGAGTTTCTACGGTGTTAACTCCCTTACAGTGTTTCCACAGTGTATCGACGGAGTTACGACGGTCCCGACTAGAATTTCTTCCTGATTTGCCTGAAGTACCATAAGGACCTTATCGGGTTAATATAAGGTTTGCCTTATCAGGACAAACCTGACAAGTTCCTTGTCAGGACCTCATCAGGATATCCTTATTCAAAAAAAAGTTATTTGCCACCGGGTCAACCTGACGAGTTCCTGATCGGGACCGTATCTAGATATCTCTTTTAAAAAAAAAGTTATTTGCCATCGGGTCAACCTGACGAGTTCCTGATCGGGACCGTATCTAGATATCTCTATTAAAAAAAAAGTTATTTGCCATCGGGTCAACCTGACGAGTTCCTGATCAGGACCTTATCTGGATATCCTTATTCAAAAAAAAGTTATCCCATCTCTTTAAATATTCCATTTACAGGCTAAAAATTTAAAAAAGTACAAAAGAATATTATATAAAAATCACGTCAATCATTGTAGCACAGATTTTTTACTTTTTCATCAGTCATTCTTTGACATCATAATGAATATTATATTTACACTTTCAAGATCACTTGTGTATGTTAGCCCAGTGGATAGCATCGACGACTTTGAATCGAAAGGACGCAGGTTCGAGCCCAGCAGTTATCGGGATTTTTTCATCAATGAAAAATATGTTTACTTCCTTTAATTAATGCTCTCAATACAATAGATAACATTCTCGATCGAATTAAAATTCTCTTATTTTTTTTTTTGCAATTTAATATTTTTTTAAAAATAATTACTAATAAGGTAATCCTGATAAGGATTTGATGAGGATATCCTTGTAAGGACCTGATAAGGCAATCCTGATAAGGACGTGATGAGGATATCCTGGTAAGGTCCTGATAAGGCAATCCCGATAAGGACCTCATGGGTCTTAAGCGTTACATCCATATCAGGATCCTCGTCAGGATACCCTGATCGGGACCTTATTTGAAATAAGGTTAACCCGATAAGGACCTCGTCAGGCCCTCATGAAAAACTCTAGTCGGGCGTGTTTTGATGGTAGAAGGGCGACGTTTCTTGTGCAGTTATGAGAGAAGGTTTCTCTCGTGTTTTCTTCGAGTTCGCCCAGAGTTTTCATTGTGTTTTTTTGGACTTTCGTCGGTGTTTTGCCGGTGTTTTCTAGGAGTTTCTCCGGAGTTTTGTTAGAGTTTTCGCGGAGTTTCGTTGGGGTATCGTCGAAGTTTTAGCGGCTTTAACACGGAGTTTTGATGGAGTTTTTTCGGAGTTTTAAGGGTGTACTGTCGATATATTCTTGGAATTTTTTGATAGATTCGCGGCTTTCCAACGGTATTAAGTATATGATGTAGTGTATACTAGAATTTGATTATGAAGTAAATGATATTTTGTTTCAAAGTAAATGGTATTTTGTTTTTTAATTGAAAAATTTAATTCAAATAAGAATAAAGTACTAATTATAAAATGCATATCTCTGTAATTATAAGCAAATCTATTTTTCAATTAAATTATTGATCATATTGGTTTATCTTAAATAATTAATTTGATTAAAGAATAATCGATGACTTAATAACAAAACTTGTTCCTTTAATTGTTTAGCGAAACTTTGATCGATCATTCCCGAAAAACGTTTCGATAGGTCAGTTTGAAAATTTACAGGGTTATTAGGGTTACATTAAGATAAAAATGTCCCTGGCAACATTATTTTTTTATCGATTTTTGCAGAGAAGCGGTTGATTTACTAACAAACCATAAAAAGTCATTTTTTGCACTTACTTCTAATGGATGTTGAAAATAAAAAAAATTTTTTTTTTTTAAAAATGATGAGGGTCTTGTAGGGAATTGATTCAAGTTTTTACCGCCGTCCTTCAATTTACTGTGCGATCATTGGTACCTGAAATATCAATGATCAAAGCCAAAAGGATCATATTTGTTTGAAGGCTGATATCTCTGCGACAAATTGTCCTACGAGGTTAAAAAATAAAGCCAAATTGAAGCTGAATTAATTTGCTAAACGACCTATGCATTGGTTTAGTTGAAAGAATTTTTCTACGGTTCGTGGGCTCTTCGGAAAAAAAAAAAATTTTGAAATTTTTTGTCTCGCGGTATTTCTCATGTTTGCGCAATAGCCGGAGCTCTCAAAACATTTTGAAAAAATGCACCGAAACTAGACATTTCAAGCTCTAAAATGCTTTTTTTTTAAATCTCGATACGATTATTTTTCACAAAGTTACAGCCTTCCAAAAATCACTAAAAAGTTTATAAAATTATTCTGTTCCTTTAATTTTTTGCGTAAGTGTATATTGAAAAAAAATATATTGCTACAATATATTAATTATATATTTATCAATATAACTTTTTAACTTCCCGCTAAGAAAATCGACGATTTTCGAAAAATTGGGAAGTTATTGTTTTCACCCCGATTTGCGAAAATCAAAATTTCATCAGATGTCGACGTTTTGAGGTTATAGGAAGCTGTTCTGACAATGGTCAGAATGATGTCCATGTGTGTGTGTACGTGTGGTTTTTTGCGAATATCTTCGAAACAACTCAACCAAACAATTTCAAAATATTATCAGCTCTAGAACTTAATAAAATACGCCGATTGTCGCCTCAACCATCAAAATCGGTCAATTCGTTCCTGAGATATCGTGGGGGAAAAAAATGCTAAAATCGGTTTTTTTCGAAAACAATGGAATACAAACGTATTTTATAGAATTCGAAAAATTTCAAATGTGAAATATAAAATCGTGCATGTAATTCGTCTTGCACCCTACTGTGATCAATAATAAAAAAAAAATCTGGGCGTCGGTTGACCCTGCGGGCCAGCCCCAAAACTTCCCGCTGTTTTGTTGTGAGTAAATTGTTGTGAGTAAATTTTCGAGCTCTTCGAGCTCGAAAATACTATTGTATCCCATTCTTTTTGAAAAAAACCGTTTTTAGCATTTCTTTCTTCCACGATATCTCACGAACGAATAAACCGATTTTGATGGTTGAGGCGGCAATCGGCGTGTTTTATTGAGTTCTAGAGCTGATTAGATTTTGAAGTCGATCGTTCGAGTCGTTTCTACACAGAAAAAAAGAATTTCTTGGCGCAAGAAATATTTTGTATTATGAATTGAAGACAAAAATTTTTCTTGGCTCAAGAATTTTTTTCTCGCCTAAAAAATTTTTTTCTTGTTCCGAGAAAATTTTTTCTTACCCCAAAAAATGTTTTGTTTTCACTTTATAATACAAAAAATTTCTTGGGTCAAGTAAAAATTTTCTTAGAACAAGAAAAAATTTTTTGCGCCAAGAAATCCTTTTTTTCTGTGTAAGAAATCAATAGAAAACTAAAAAAAAAAAAAAATTTTTTTTCCGTAATTCGCTAATATTTTCGAATCTACTTGATCAAATGATCCGAAAGTTTCAGAAAAGTTGATGGCCAACAAGCTCTTTCGATTGCCGCCTTAACCATCCAAATCGGCTCATTAGTTAAAAAGTTATAAGCCGGTCACACACATACATATACACACACACACACACACACACACACACACACACACACACACACACACACACACACACACACACACACACACACATACACACACATACATACAGCCACTCGGACATCATTCTGAAAATAGTCAGAATAGCTTCCTAGAACCTCAAAACGTCGACATCTGATGAAATTTCGATTTTTGCAAATCGGGGTGAAAACAATAACTTCCCAATTTTTCGAAAATCGTCGATTTTCTTAACGGGAAGTTAAAAAAAAAAAAAGAAGTCCGACTGGGACCCTGAACGATCTCAGTGCAGACGTTGTAAAGGGTTCCTGGGATTCTGTAGTCAATTAGTAAGACTAGGATATCTCTTTCAATCTGAAAGAACTGAAGGATTTTTCTAGAAGACTTACTAAAGACTGGTATAGTCCTTAAGAGAAGTCTGGCAGTGGACCCTGAATAACCACAGTGTAGACGTTGTTGAAGAGTTCCCGAGATTCTGAAAGAAGTCTGGCTGAGGGCTCTGAACGATCTCAGTGGTAACATTGTTTAAGGGATTCTATAAGGACTAGGAATGTTCTGGGATTGAGTATATTAGCTAAAGGGGTCTGGCTGCGGGACCTGAACGATTAATCGTTGTAAGAGGTTCCAGGGATTTCTCAGTCATTGATCGGAGACTGGATATTCCTTTTAATCTAAGTGAGCTCAACAAGGATCAAAAGTTTGATTTTGAGGACTTATCAATGGCTAAGAGCAACCTGACTGGAGCTTTGGGATCCATTCGGCGTTGACATAGCCAACATTTTTGTTAAGTAGTGCACGACTTTTGGGAGATAGGTGGAAACCCTGGAGAGTTTCCGAGGAGCTTTTAGGGAGAAAAATAAAATTCGTTGCAACGTGTGTTATTCATTATCATTGGTATGTAAACTCGAGATGACATATCAGAGAATGGTCTGGATGAATCGAACGACAAAACATGAGCATGTAAGATCAAAAAGTACTAAATTGATTACACTGAAAGTTTATAAACTAACAACTGATAAATAATATGTAACGATGAAATATGTTTAAATATGAAATTTAATAAAATCTTAGAGATACTCGTTTTGCTTTCTTTATTATGTGCAGATAATATTTCCACTTTTATTGGGGAAGGAGAGAAGGAGTCCATTCCTAATCTTTCAACGAGGAGAGGAAAGAATTCATGTTCCCATCCTGAATCTGTTTCTATTCCCATTGAAGGTCCATCAAACCAAGAGGAGGGTTACAGTTTTAATTTTATTTATTTTGATTCGAAAAATAGGAAAATAGAGTCACGTACATTAATTAACTTCTTAGCAGAATATTTTTTTTTTCAATTATTAGTTCAATTAGATTATAGATGATTTTTTTAAATTTTTTTATCATCTTTGCGTTAGCCTACAGGGCTGTTTTTGGGCTATGGTGTTTTTTTCCCTGTAGGATGATAGATAGGGTGTGTTGGGACCATAGCAGAATCGAACCGAGATCGTAGATGGTTTTAATTTTAATTAAGTTCGATTCTTCCAGCTCAATTTTTCTCGGGACGATAATTTATTGAGAAGGGGGTAGTGTAACGAATGTGAATCTGACCTTTTAAAATATCTGAATAACTAGAAAACAAATGCCTTCTTCGCTTGTTTTATAGAAATGCGACTAGAGTCAGTCAGGCTTAATTTGACAGCATAACAGCACACATCTGTATTCAATAAACTATGTCTTTTACTGCTGTTAAATGTGGTGTTATTATTTCTAGTTTAATATATACATACACATAAATTTTTTAACGAATGGTATTTTTGAGCCCTACTCAACTAATTATGATAGGTTGTGACAAAATTCCTTGAAAAATCGACCATGAGGACAAATACAATAGTTAGATTTTAGAAAAATAACCCAGCGAAGCGGGCGTTCATAGCTAGTATATAATAGGGTGGGCCAAAAAAGTGACTATTTTTAGGTAGATTTTTCTAAAATCTAACTATTGTATTTGTCCTCATGGTCGATTTTTCAAGGAATTTTGTCACAACCTATCATAATTAGTTGAGTAGGGTTCGAAAATACCATCCGTTAAAAAATTTATATATGTATGTATATATATATATATATATATATATATATATATGGGATATAACGCAGTTTTGAGGACACGATTACGCCTACAATTCTTATCAGATCTTAATGAAATTTTTCACACTTATTCTATGGGCGATTATCACGGTTAAGTTCGAAGATGGGCAAAATCGGTTGATTAGTTTAGAAGTTATGGCTTTTTGAAATTTCCATGATTTTTTGAAGAAATCAATTTTTTTCCACATTCAAGTTCATATAATTTTAAAACTAATACTCATAGACAATTTCCGTAAAAAGTATCTGAAAGCTTGTCTAATAAGCTTTAATTTATGACCTTAGACTTCATATTTCGACCATTTCATCCTATAATTTGATGGCCTTGAAAATTTTAATGGAATCAAAAAATGTTGAAAATATGGGTTTCATTCCATATAACTTATGAATTTCCCATTATAATCCGGTTTCGTCAGTTGTATTTTATTGTGCACAAAATAACCTGTAAATTTCACTGCTATTTTATATTTTAAAAGTATTTCTTTTATTACTTATGATGAATCAAATGTACCTCTACTCCCTATGATTATCACTGGTCTTGTCATTACGATAGCACCTACAGTTCTTATCGGATCTTAATGAAATTTTTCACACTTATTCTATAGGCGATTATCTTGATCAAGTTCAAAGATGGGCTGAATCGTTCAAATAGTTTTGAAGTTATGGCTGTTTAAAATTTTCACGATTTTTCGAAAAAATCAGTTTTTATTCACTTTTAAAGTTTATATAACTTTAAAGCTTAAACTCATAGATAATTTCTGTAAAAAGTATTCCAAAGCTTGACTAATAAGCTTTAATTTATGACCTTAACCTTTATGTTACGAGTATTTCTTTCAATAATTTGATAGCCTTGAAATTTTCATGAAATCAATAAAAGTTGAAAATAAGGTTTTCATTCCACATAACTTATGTATTTTCCATTATAATACAATTTTGTCAGTTGTACTTTATTCTGAACAAAATAAACTGCAAATTTCACAGCTATTTTATATTTTAAAAGTATTTCTTTTAATATTTATGATGTTTCAATCGTACCTGTAGTTTTAAAATTATATCTGATCTTGCCATCGTAATAGCAATTACAATTATGATCTCATACTAATAAAATTTTCTATAGTTTTTTCCGTGAAGGTTATTTGTTAGGTTACCTATAAAATGTTTTGTCGAATCAACTATCTGAAGTTCTCTATCGAAAATAGTCGTTGTCTTTTTTTACCCTCACTCTAAGAAAACGAGCCTAATATCATATCATGTCTATATACACTAACATGTATCACAAGATATGTCTGTATGTGCCTTTTTACAAATCTACCTTCCATTTCGGCTGCCGAATGGCCTTTTTTTTTTTCAAATAACTTAATCTTGGGAATTTTGGACAATAAGTGAAGATGTTATATATTATAAAATTTGAAACGTTTCGCTGATTTATTTCAGTTTCATCAGGCGAACTAACAATCAAAAAATTTGTTTGTTAATAGAAATATTTGACATATGAAACAAATATACCTAAAAATAACAATAGTTACTCTTATGGTTAACATCCTTGTCTAGTTCTTACAAAGTCAATGGATGTAATAGAGTAAAACAGCATATTGATAATCTCAATCATTTTCTCAAATTACAATGTTAACAACTTGCTTAGATTTCTCTCAAATACCATTCATCAAATTAATAAATGAATAAGATAAAATAAAATTCAACAATATCTGTCTGTCAAGTGTGTTTACAACTGACTTACAGGTTAGATCATTTTAATTATTATGGTGAGGATAATTAAAATGATATTTACTACTTTATCTACAATATTTGGCGGGGATACTTAAATGAAGTCCTGCATTTGAGAGACATCACTATACATTTAAATCACCATTATTTATAACTAAATAATGTTTTTTTTTTTCTTTAGTTACAGTGAAAATATTGTTTGAGATGATGAAAAAAAAAATTATCTTAAAATTTGAGCTCTTGATATTAATATTGAGGTGCCTATTTGCAATTTTTTATTTCCCATTTAAATAACATGGCAAAAAAATTTTTTTATCTTTAAAATTTTATTACTCAGTATCTGATTAACGGGTTGCAAAGATTGATACTTGATCTTGGAGGAAATTGGATGATCTACAAAAAAGGTATCTTATGATTTTTCGCTTATTCCACTCGGCTCAAAGTTATTTAATGTTAAAGTTTAACCTTAAACAGTTTATTGGCAATTTCACAATATTTTTAATTTTGACTTTAAAAATATGGTTCAAAAATGAAAAAAATATTTTACTTTATGAAGTACACGTCACATTTTCTGAAAAAATGTTGAATGTTTTTGTAATTATTGATTGCTAATAATTAACATTTCTTACGCTTTAATTAAATTAGAATTTTAAATTTATTTGAATTTTTAATTAGTCCACAGTTTTTATACTCAACTAATAAATAGTCTAGGAAATAAAGATATTGTCTTCACAAATTTTCAATTGAAAATAATTATTTGTATTACAAATTAAATTTTTCTTAATTTATTTCAATCAATATTTTTGTTTAATAAATATGAAATTGCTGTATTAATTGTGATAGTATAGTTGAAAGATAATTAAGATTATACTTGTATTTTATTTTAACTTTAATTCAAGATTCAAGAAATGTCAAGTTTTAAACATTAGTAGGGGTTAACAGATATTTTCGGCTGGGTTTTTTTCGGATACAAAATTTTGAAATACAAAACACAGACCGCACTTTGATGCATTACGGTTTAATCTAGCGAAGTACGCTTTAATTGTTTGATAATATTCGTTTGTTTAAGAGAAAAACTCGGCCAAAGTTTCCATTTATTGTACAAGTGCAACAAAGATAGTACCGTTCGTGTACTCGAGTGTAATAGAGAGAAAAGTGCGAACCCCTGATAAATCAATGATTACAAAAAAAATTCGACGTTTTTTCAGAAAACGTGACGTGTACTTCATAAAGTGAAATATTTTTTTCATTTTCGAACCATATTTTTAAAGTCATAATTAAAAATATTGTGAAATTGCCAATAAACTATTTGAGGCTAAACTTTAACATTAAATAACTTTGAGCCGAGTGGAATTAGCGAAAAATCATAAGAGACCTTTTTTGTAGATCATCCAATTTTCTACAAGATTAAGTATCAATCTTTGCAACCCGTTGATCAGATACTGAGTAATAAAATTTTAAAGATAAAAAAATTTTTTTGCCATGTTATTTAAATGGGAAATAAAAAATTGCAAATAGGCACCTCAATATTAATATCAAGAGCTCAAATTTTAAGATAATTTTTTTTTCCATCATCTCAAACAATATTTTCACTGTAACTAAAGAAAAAAAAAATAGTCATTTTTTTGGCCCACCCTAGTGATCATATATGAACAGGTATGATCATGCAGAGCAATTATTCGGATCTGATCAGATCTGCGTATTCATACATGATCATATATGACCATATCTGAGCATTTTTTCCCGGGCGATTGTAAGCCTTTCAGTTAATTGAAAAAAATCGATTCTTTCTTTTGAAAACAATTTTTTAACATCGATTTTTTGTAAAATTAATTAAAGAAAAAATTTGTTTTTAAAAGTTATTTACTCAGACATTATAAAAATTTCTTGACCAATGCAGCCAAACAAATGATAAACAAGTAAGAGAACCGGTTGAAGTTAGATAAACAATTTATAACTTTATAGATCCAAATTTTTCGCTATTTGAAAAGTTACCCTATTAGCACAGTTTGCTTGAGCAAAAGTTTACTGTACAAAAGTTTCGTTAAATTTTTCTTCAAATTTCCGTCAACTTCAATCTTTATTTCCATTTTTTACGATAATTTGTATGCCACTTGCTACTGAATTTGACGTAAATTTACTGTCCGAATTAGAATGCAAATTCACTTTAAAATTCGACTAGAAAAAAGTTGTCGTTAATTTTTTGTCAATTTATTGTTAATTTGACTTGAAAAATTGTTAAGTATTTTTTTACCGTCAAATTGTAGACAATGTTATGTATAAATTTGCTTACCTTCTGAAATGGTAAGAATGAACATTACCGACTTTTTTTTTTCGTCAAAAGTTACCTTTAAATTGAAGAAAAATTAACCGTAAATTTTTATATTCAACTTTTGCTGTAAAATTGTCGGCAAATTCGGGCAGCAGATTTCAGGTAATTTCAACATCAAATTACCGTCAATTTCAAGCTAAAGTGGCTATTAGGGTAAATAACAATCGATTTTAACAGTCGATTTTTAATAAAACGATTCTACAACTTTAAAGTTGCGATGAAATAATCGATATTTCACAAAAAAAGTCATCAATAAAATACAGTACTTCAATTATTTAAAAAATATTTCGAATTTGTGATTTCAGACCAATACTCTTTTTCTTATTTCGAACAAAAAATTATGAAATCTATTTTACACAATCGATTGTTAAGCTATCGATTCTGCAACTTTAAAGCTGTAATAAAAAAAAAATTATTTTTTTTCGAAATAAATCGATTTTTTAGAAACGATTAATCGCCATCATCGATTGCCTTCAGTCGATTATATTCGATTGAGAAAAATCTAATAGTTCCTTCGATTGCTGCAACACTACTAAAAAATAAAAAATGTAGACTTACCGACATGCAGCTCATTGTAAATATCTCAATACGACGAGTTCCAGATGAAAAAAAATATGCGTTGTCCTTAGCCAGTCTGACAAGAATGTCCATCAGATTCATGTTTGTTTATTACACTTTTCCGTTATTATGTCTTTTTTTTTATTATCGATCGAATAAATTATTTTACGAACTTTTTATAGCATGTTCACTTATTGTTTACAACACTTAACTTATTTGAAGGACATTAAAAACAAAGAATTCACTAAACTGACTCACCCGTTCTCGTATTCATTCAAACATGATACAAAAACAAGCAACATAAAATATTTTATAAAAATAAATACGAATAACATAAATAAACTACGACTCACACGTATAATTATTTTCAAAGCATGTATTAAAACTACTTAATTTTACGAAACTTATTAATAAAAAGAAAAAAGCCAAATAAGCTTGCAAATAAATGCCCAAAAAAAATCAATGGAGATATTTACAATGAAAGATAATGATGAAAAAGATAATAAGAAATATTATGAAACTCGTGAAAAAATATCACACCAGATAGAAAATAATTTTATATGAATTATTAATTTTTAAATTGCAAAAACAACATTCTCAATATCTACTTACTGTTAAAAACACTGATTCAATAATTCAAACACTCAATTAACTTTATATTCTTTTGTAAAAGGAACGAAAACTTGATAATTTAAATTATTTTCTTGCTGTTTTATCCTACTAACCTATATATTTATTGTCGACCGGCCGTACGAAAAAACAACGTATTCAAAATATTTCCGATACAGCGACTCGTAGTACAGACATGATAGTGGCTGCCATATTGATATTTTGCTCCGTAATGTTCTATACATGGGATAGAGTGAGCTGCCGAAGTAACACTAACACGCGCCAAATTTATACTAAGCCAGTAAAATATTTTAACACAATGGAATAAATAGAGCTGATGTTGAATAGTTTCCCGGGTAAAAAAAATTATATATAATACTATGTATTATATAACCCGCATGAAAAAAACTTATACTCTGAAATTATATCAGATAATTTAATATTTATTATATTATAGTATAATTTAGAATATAAATAATTATATATTTAAAAATAACTACTTTTTTGCCGTTTTCAATATAAAATTTTATATTTTAAAAGTATATCAATATAATATATAATTTTATATTTTGGCATATATTATCATCATAAAAACTCCATATAATATTAGATTATATAAAAAAAATATATGTCATTATATAGTATCAATTTATAGGTTTATATACATTATGATTTTATAATTCAAATTATATTATTAACAGTATAATATAATATATAATGCTCGTATATAAGCTTGTATATATTAAAAGATATACATGACACTTTTGTGCTTCGAAAAATTTTCAGTTCCATGAATGCTCTTTCGGTATCCTCTAAAACTTATTTTATTTTGAGTAATTATTTTTTTATATTAAAAATTAATCATATAAATGAAAATTTATAGTCATAACGACTCTCTCTACAAACTTCCTTTCAAGTTCGATCTACACACTTAATTTACTCGAATAAAATATATTCTCATTGATACTCACAATCATCGTCAAACTAAAAGTCTTTATTTTTCATATTTTATTTTATATTTTTAGATATATAATGTATTATATAATACAATATACAATTCAATATCTTGAGATTCTCCCACGTCAATTATATAAAAAAATATATTTAACAATATAATATTTAATATATAAAAAAATATATTCCATTATATATCATTCCAATATTTGTAAATTTATAATGAATTTTATAAGTTAAAAATTATATTTTATAATTACATTACATATTATGAAAATATGTATATATTTTTTTATAATTTAAATTATAAATCAAAGTATAACTTTGAATTTATATAAATATTATATTTTATTATACATACATTTTTGCCGTTTTATAAAATTATATATTTACGGTATATTTTTTTATATATAATCAAAATATATGTTATTTTCATGCGGGAATTATATACGAAAAATTGTCCGATCTAATTATGTATGAATCGTATATAACTATAGGGCGTTCCACGCCAAATCAGACGGTTTTAAAAATTTTGATTTTTGATTTTCTCAATTTTGTGATATGTTTTAGTACCCCTCAAAATAATGACCTTGAAGTTAGCCGACACCCGCAATTTTAAAAATAAAAAATCTTATAACTTTAGAAAAAAAAAAAAATTTTTAATTTAAAAAAAATGCTCGTGTACATTTTTCAATTTTCTAGACGAGCATTTTTTTAAAAAGATTAAAAATTAAAAACTAGAGGTAGAATTTAAAATTAAATTTTAAGATTACTTATTTTTTGTTTAAAAATTTTTACAAACCTTATTACTTTTTGATTTTTATATGCAATTTTTCGAAATCTTGATAAGTGTTTTTTTTATTTTCCCGTTTACTGCTATTTTTAACAGTTACCGGCTATTTTTAAATAAAATATCTTGTAATTTAAAAAAAAAACAAAAATTTTTGAATTTTAAAAAAATACTCGTGTAGATTTTTTAATTTTCAAAACGTGTATTTTTTGTGAAAGATCAAAAATACCCGAATTCTTAATTTAAATAAAAATTCATAAATTTGTAAGTAATTAAAAGCGAATTCGTTTTTAAAATTTTTTGGAGCTTGAACTCAAATTTATAGTAAATTTCGAGATCTTTTTACTTTTTCAGCGAAACTATCAGACTTATCCCAAAATGGGATCGGCCCCCACTCATAGTCATAAATACGGGGGCCTCCGACTGGAAATTTTGTCCTTTTTTTTTCAAATTTTTGTTTTTAAATGGCTTTTATAGAAAAAAATATTTAAAGTTTTTTTTATAAAGATTTTGGAATTTTAAATTTTAAATCAAGTTTTTAAAAATGTTTATATCCTTTGATTTTTTTCAAAATTTTGTATTTTGAACTTCTACTTATACCTAAATTTTTAGCCCGGTCCAGTAATGGGATCTCCAGAACTACTATTTATTTTCGATTTTTGAAAATTAAAAATAAATTTTTTTTTCTGTAAATCATTTTACGCATTGATTTTTGACATTGTACACTCATATTTTGATTATTCTAAATAAATTTTGATACTATTTCAATTATTGTTAAATGTTTGAAGTCAATAAATAAAAATTCATTTTATTTGTTTATAATTATAACTCTCTTTTTAATTTATTTTTTATTCTCTTAAAAATTTTACACAATTGGTTATTTTGTGATGCAGAATAGTCATGTATTTCCTACGTTTTTTGCGATGATTGTATAAAGTTTATGGGTTTCTACAATGAATGAGCTGTACTGTATCGAAAGTCTAATTTTTCTTTTGCATTTAAATAGTCTTTCTCCTGTGAAAATACCCTGATTAAGAAAAACGATTTAACTCATGCTAAGTGTATATCTATATTAGGGTGTGCTATTTTAGAGCAACTTTTTTTTTCAGCATACTGACAGCTTCTACACTTGCAGGAAGATAAAATAAGATGCCTGTTAAAATTAGAGTCCTTAATATTCATATTAACAGGTGTCTCATAGCGATTTTCTATTTCCCATTTGAATTACATGGGAAAAAATGAATTTTAAGTTTGGAATTTTATACCTCGGCAATGGCTCATTGTACAGATAAGTTCAGAATGAATTTTTGTAGGGAATTAAAAGCTCTACAAAAAAGTCTCTTGTCATTTTTCGATAAATCGATCTGATCAAAAGTTATTGGAGCTCGAAGTAAAGTTGGAGATCTTTTTACTTTTCCGGCGAAACTATCAGACTTATTACAAAATGTCATGAGAACTTTTTTGTAGGTAATTTTATTGTCTATAAATTATTTCTGATAAAGTTTTTTCAATTTTCGCATAACTTCCTAGTTATTTCGATTTTAATGTCCTACTCTTGCAATCGATCAGAACACTATTCTTTTAAGAGCTCGGCCTTAATAATACGAGGAGCCTCTTCGTGATTTTTGATTTCCTATTTAAATGACAGGAAAAAAATTTTTAAGTTCAGAATTTTATACCTCGGCGATGGCTCATTCTACAGATAAGCTCAGGATTTATTTTCGTCCGGAATTATAAGCGCTCTATAAAAACAGTCTCTTATTATTTTTTGATCAATAAATCTGTTCAAAAGTTATTGGAGCTTGAAGTCAAATTTATAGTAAATTCGAAATCTTTATACTTTATCGGCGAAACTATCAGACTTATCACAAAATGTCATTGAATCATTTTTGGAGACAATTTTATTTCCTACAAATTATTTTAAAAAAGTTTTTTCAAATTCCGCATGACTTTCTTCTATTTTCATTTTAATGATGATCTCTTAAAAAACGTAGTGTTCTAATCGATTTCAAGAGCTTGACATTAAAATGAAAATAACTAGAAAATAATGTGGAATTTTACAAAACTTTATTAAAGATAATTTGCAAGGAATAAAATTGTCTACGAAAAAATTCCCATGACATTTTGTGATAATTTTGCCGGAATTGTCTGATAGTTTTGCCGGAAAAGTATAAAGATTTCGAATTTACTATAAATTTGACTTCAAACTCCAAAAACATTTGAACAGATGGATTTATCAAAAAATGATAAAAGATTTTTTTTGTAGAGCGTTTAATTCCCTGCGAAAATATGATTAAATATAAATATATGTAATAATATATATATTTATATATTATGTATGAATCCAATTTGTTAGGTTCTTCTGCACTGGGAAGAAATAATTATATACTCAATTTGCTTTTTAGAATTTCATGTCTTTATTAATAAATTTCTATAAGGAACACATATTTAGACGCAAATCAATTTTTGGCTTACGTGATGCACGTACGGGCTTTTGACTTGAAAAATACATATATATCTTATTATTAATCACTTAATTATATTGCCTTAAAAACTTAAAATCATATAACGAATTATGTATTTTTATTGAAAATTAAATTCAAATTGCATTTTAAGCATTATCATAACAATATTTAATCAAACACTACCCCGACTAGAAATTTTTAGGAGAGACCCATTGGGCCCTTATTGGGATGCCCTATAGGGACCCAACACGGGGATGTCACGCAAAGGCCTATTGGGCAGCCCCAACTGGCTCCTTATTGGGCAGACCCAAGTGGGCCCCAATAGGGAAATCCCCAAGAGATCCCACTAGGGTACCCCTGTTAAAGAAAATATTAAAATGTGAAAAAAACTAAGATAATTTTAATTAAATGCAGGTGACTGCTGGGCTCGAACCTGTATCCTTCCGATTCAAAGTCTTTGATGCTGTCCACTGCGCTGACCCACGTATGTGAACGTGCGAGTGTAAATAGTATATTTATTATGATACCAAAGAATAACAAATGAAGAAACGAAAAATAGTATTCGGAGTGTACAGAAAAAGTTTTCAACTGCCGTTAAAAAAAAAAAAAATTTTATTTTTTGCGGCCAAAAAGAGATACCCCCTAAAAAAGGTGAAAAAATTTTTTTTATTTTAACGTCGGGATTTCCCACTTAGGTCCCACACAGAACCTAGTTGGGAAATACTGACCATGAATTATTTTATTTTTGTTTGGGATTTCCCGATTGGGTACTGTTTGGGCTCTCATAAGAATTTCCCTATTGGGAATGCCCCATTGGGGCCCAAAGAGGTCCAGATACATACAGTGGGCGATCCCAAAGTAATTTCTATTTGGGACCCTGTTTAGAAAATCTCATATAATCCAATTCCCATAGAGATTTTATAAGAATGAATGAGTTCTATGAGAAGTGTGCTACACTGAAAAAAAAAAAACTTGTTTCAAGTATCTGCATCTTTGTATCCCCCCGAGAAAAATATTTGTTTAATCTTAGTAAAAATGTACTCCAACCAAGAATATTTTCTTAAAATAAGTATACATATTCTTAAATCAAGAAAATATTACTCGGTTGGAGTATATTTTTACTATGATTAAACAAATATTTACACGGGGTGATACAAACACGCAAAATCTTGAAAAGAGGTTTTGTTTTCTCGGTGTATAAGGTAAAAATCCTAGTACCCGATCACTCCATGTATTTGTATAGATAATATATTTAGTGAAATTCAGTAAATATAGATATGCATATACATGAGTGATCGGGTACTAGTTCCCTGATCGAGTACTCAGTCTCTTACTTTAATTAAGTATAAGGCCTTATACATACAGCTATAACTCTAGTAGCAATATTGATTAATTCTGGAGCGAATCTTGAGCAAGTCAAGGAGAATACAACGAAATATTATATCTATATTAGGGTGCGTCATTTTGAAGCAACATTTTTTTTTTTTTCAGTGCATGTGGAAAAAATCACAGTTCAACACAAAAAAAAATTTTCGCACAAGAAAAAAAATTCTATGTCGATTACAGACCTAGCTCATTGAAAAATTCAATTTCCCATTTAAATAACACGGGAAAATTTTTTTTTTTAACTTTGAGTATTTTCAACTAGTTATACTGAAAAAAATAATCGTTAGCTGCTAGCGATTTTTTTTTTTTAGCAGTTAGCGATTTTTAATCGTTAGCTGCAAGCGATTATTTCGCTAGCAGTTAGCGATTTTTTCGCTAGCTGCTAACGATTTTTTCGCTAGTAGCTCGGACGGTGTACTTTTAACTCGGTGTGAGTGTTATCTTATACACCGTTCGGTGTTATTATTATTATTAAGCTACTAGCGGAAAAATCGTTAGCAGCTAGCGAAAAAATCGCTTCCAGCAAACGATTAAAAATCGCTAACTGCTAAAGAAAAAAATCGCTAACAGCTAGCGATTATTTTTTTCAGTGTAATAAATCTATTAATCGAATAGACTAATACATATTTTTGTAGAAAATTGAACACTACAAAAAAGGTTTTTTATCATGTTTGATAAATCCATCTGTTCAAAAGTTATTAGAGCTCGAAACAAAGTTGGAGATATTTTTACTTTTCCGGCGAAACTATTAGACTTATCACAAAATGTTATGAAGTCTTTTTTGCTGACAATTTTATTCTCTACAAATTATTATCAGTACAATTTTTTCAAATTCCGCATCGTTTTCTAGTTCTTTTCATTTTAATTTCAAGCTCTTAAAAAAGTAGTGTTTTGATCGATTTCAAGAGCTTGACATTGAAATGAAAAGAACACACACGTGCATACACACTCAAACACACCAGCGTACACGCACACACATATACACACTAGGGTGTTTCATATTTAGGCGATATTTTTTTTTTCTGCCCTACCTGAAAAACTAACAATTTATAGAACAAAAAAAATATTCCTGCTTGAAAAAAATTCTGTCAATTAGGGGCTTAGCGCAGCGAAAAATTCGATTTCCCATTTAAATAACATGGGAAAAAATTTTTTGGTTTGGAATTTTATACCTCGGCAATGGCTTATTGTAGGAATAAGCTCAGCATACATTATTGTAGGAAATTTAACGCTCTTCAAAAAAAGTCTCTTATCATTTTTTGATAAATCCATCTCTTCAAAAGTTATTGGAGTTCGAAGTCAAGTTAGAGTAAATTTCGAGATCTTTTTACTTTTCCGGCGAAACTATCGAACTTATCGTAAAACATCATGAGATTTTTTTTGTAGCTAATTTTATTTTCTACAAATTATCTCTGATAAATTTTTTTTAAATTCTACATTGTTTTCTAGTTATATCCATTTTAATGTCAAGCTCTTAAAATCGATCAGAACACTATTTTTTTATTCGTCTATTAAAATCAATTTTTAGTTTGTAATTATTTAAATCAAAATATTTAAGTCCGGAAAAATTAAAAAAAATATTTTTTTGATGCTTCCAATTATTTCATTAAATTTTAATTGTCCAGACAAAAGAATAAGATTTTTTTGTCCTTAGTTAGCTGATGATTCTTCCGTACCCCTACCTCTAATTTTAATCTCATTCTATCTCTGGGATGACTATACCTCTTATAACGCGAATAGACAAATCTAAAAGTGAACTTTTACATTTAAAAATAGGATAGGTTAATTGTAATATCCGTCTGCTAATAGACGATGCATTTAAAGACTTCGATGTACTAATTATCGGCACGAATAATTTTATAAGTAAATAACTATGGAATCTACGAAAATAGATAATTTTGTAAATTTTTATAACTTCATAAATATATAAAAATATATATTAGTAAGATTAAAAAATTAAAAATAGAAATTAGTGGACTCGCACCAATCTGATTATAATTTCAAAATTGTTTTCGAACTTGAAATTGTTTTCGAAAATTTTAGAATTTTCATTTTTAGATACTATAATATTTTAGATTAAAAATGAAGTAGAATTATAGCATGGCATGAAATTTGAGTTTTTGTATTGAAAACTGTATTCTAATAATAGAACAATGGCTTAAAGTTGCTATTCATTTCATTTCCCGCTGAGAATAAGATTGAAAATTTTCAAACAAAGTAAGATACTATTTTTTTCAAAAATTTTATAGTAAAACTATAAAACCGTAATTTACTCAAAATTGGATCCACCAGCGTCTCTTTAATCAGCTCTGGAACTCAATAAAAGTTTCTAATCCCGGGAAAAAATCATCACACCTGATCATGCCTGAACATTTGCCAGCCATGAGCCATGCGTGATCATCCTTGGTCAGGCATGATTATGCTTTCTCATACATGACCACGCATGCTCACGGCTGGCGAATATTCAGGCCTGATCAAGCACAATCTTTAGAATTATTAAAAAAAAAACGAATTAACATTTAAATTGTAATTCGTTCTAAGAAATCGTATTCTGGTCGATTTTATTTGCTTACTTTTAAACGCAAAAAGAACTTTTAAAAATTTCGGAAACTTAATAGAAGATAATTTGTAGGAAATGAAATGATCTACAAAAAAGGTCTTATAACATTTTAAGATAAGTCTGATAGTTTCGCCGAAAAAGTCAAATAATACTGAAATTTACTATCAATTCAACTTTGACCTCGAATAACTTTTGAAAAATTAAATTTATCGAAAAACAATAAGAGACATTTTTTTGTAGAGCGTTCAATTTTCAACAAAAATATATATAGATTTTTTTGATACACTGATTCCCTGGTGAGCAATAAAATTTCAAACTTTCAAAAAAAAATTTTCCCATGTTATTTAAATGGGAAATCGAAAAATGCGATGAGCTATCTCTAAAACTTGAATTTAAGAGCCGATCTACTGACGGAATTTTTGTTTTGACATATCCTATCAATTTCTGGTAGTGCCCAAAAAAAAAAAAAAATTTTGTTTTGCCACTGCTCCATTTTTGGACATTTAATAATTCATTTTAATTAATAAAAAAGTTAGAAAATAATTTCATTCTAATACAGTAATTAAAATGTCTTTGAACGAATTAAAAAAAAATCAATTATGTTGTTGCGTAAATTGCAAATTATTTTATTAAAATTTTCAAGTGGCCAAAACTGGCCCTAAAACGGCCAAAAACGGTACCTCTACCCTGTATATATTGTGACGTTAGTGGTGTGCTGACTTGCCGACTGTTTTTGCAGAAGGAGGCCGCTTGAACTTTTGGCGCGAGTCTATTTTAAATTTAAATAACGGAATAAAAATTCCGCCTCCTTACATAGTCATGCTGTTGATGGTGTCCTGCTACTCTTCCTATTCCCATAGTTTGAACAGTGTGGCAGTATGTCTTTCACCTTTCTTCTCTTTGTTTCTCTTGACCAGGTTTGTTCTGCTTGCATGAGCTTGAGAGTCGGTTCCAGCTGATTTTGTATTTTCGCCATTGATCTTACCAGCAATGTCTGGTGAGGGATGCAGCTCTGCCATTCAATTCCGGCTCTGCTGCTATATGTATAGCAATACATTCAGAGGTGTACTAACCAGGGACCCTGTAATCTTTATCAGGGTGGCGTATTGGGTTCTTTGGACCTGTATGAAGTTTGAACTCATATACACGCCAAGTTTTTTAACTTCCCGCTAAGAAAATTGCAAATTTTCAAAAAAAGGGAAGTTATTGGTTTCGGTCCGATTTGCGAAAATCGAAATTTCATCAGATGTCGACATTTTGAGGTCCTAGGAAGCTATTCTGACTATTCCCGGGTGGATGTCCGTGTGTATGTGTGTGTGTATATATGTGTGTGTATGTGTGTGTGTGAGATCTTTTTTTTGTCTGAGGATATCTTTGGAACGAATCAACCGATTTGAAGGTACTTGGTGGCAATCGAAAGGGCTCACCAAAACTTAGACTTGATTAGATTTTAGGGTAGATCGGTCATGTAGTTTACGAGTTATACGAAGAATAAAAATTAAAAATTTTTTTTGTTTTTGGTTTTTTGCGTATAACTTATAAACCACTTGCCCAATTCACCTCACGTCATCAGTTTTAAGTCTTGTTGAACCCTTTCGATTGCCACCAAGCTATCCAAAGATATCGTCGGACAAAAATTATAATTTTTCAGTGAAGCTATGTTTTACCGGCCGAACAAATTTTTGAGCTCGAAGAGCTCAAAAATTTACAAATAATAATGTTTCAGAGTTCCCTGAGCTCGAAAACCGCGGGAAGTTTTAAGGCTGGCCCGCAGGGTCAGGCGGTTTTCAGATTTTTTTGTATGTATTTCTTTGAACTTTTACTGCCTTTATGATTATCCATACAAAATATATTATACATATAATTTCATTAGATTGAACATATATTTTATATATACAAAAATCGGCCAAAAGTTATATATTCCATATATATTCTATTTATATTTTTTTTATATGTAGCGTATTTTCGTTTATATTTTCAGTATATTTGACGTATATTTTTGTTATATTACGTTTATATATGATTTATATGTAGAAATATTTTTTTAATATATTCGACATATAAATTTTTTCCATGGGGGTAGAGCAAAGCAGAATTTTCGAAATTTGGAATAATATTTTATTTTTTTAATAAATGATCATAGTCATCAATGTTTTGTAAAGGTAGATCCTACTTTATCTGTTCCTGTGATTTCGACCGACTTCTCTTTGTCCAGTAGCAGCATCTCAGATAAAAGGAGCTTCGAATTAGTTCTTATATTTAGTATAGTTATATGCACACTACCTGGATTCAGGAATAGAAATGGTTAAGGATAATTTATTTTATTTTAATTTAATTATGATTATTATAAAATGTACGGACTAGATATGTAGGCTTTGCTTGGAATCCAAAAGGGTACGGCCTGCAATAACAATTATAGTAAGAGTATCAAGTGTAAAGTCAAACTCTATCTGCCCCGTCACAGTTTTTAAGTAATAATATTATTTTTAATTAAACTTGTATTCATATGAATAAATTTATGCTATTAAAATTTATTTATTTTCAGAAAATATATATACATATCAGTATCTGAAGTGTGAAATTTTTTATTGTTTCAACATTTTACTGTTTATATGTTTGTAGATGTTAATGAAACTGTTTCTTCTTTTTCTAATACATTATTGGTCTCTTCATTTTGAAAAAGTTTTTCATTCGTAAAATATGCTGATGAAAAATCAGCCTCTGATACAACTTGTCTTTGATATCTATAATAAAATATATTAATATAATTATATAAATATTCCACAACACTATATTTGTTTCAAAGTTAATTAATGTTAATAATGGCTACGTACACTGTAAAAAATTCGCGGAGTAAATGCGGATTGAATCCGGAGTGAATGCGGAGTGAATGAATTTTTAATTATTCACTCCCCTCGGAGTGAAATTCACTCCGGAGGGGAGTTTTCGCGGAGTAGATAATTTTTTATTAATTAAATCCCTCCGGAGTGAAATTCACTCCGGAGCGGAGTTTTGTAAATATTATTAATAAAAAATAACTCCACTCAATAAAATCGAAGTAAAAACTCGCGTATTACATTATTGATCAGCTGATACGCACACACATACGCACTAGGGTGGGCCGAAAATCCGCTTTTTTTGAATTTTCATTATTAATACCAAAAATATTTTTCTTTTTACAAAAAAAAAATTTTTCGGAAAACAAAAAAAATTTTAGGTAGATATCTTAGGCTCGCCAAATCCCGCTAAAGTTAGAAATAAATAAATTTTTATCAGGTCTGTTTCAGGTCTGAAATTCAGGTCTGAAATTTTTATGATAAAATTCATGTTTTACCCTGAAAAAGTGATAATATCTTGAAAAAATTTCATTTTTTAGAGCAAAATTGCAATTATCTCGGTAACCATCAACTTTACATAATTTTCTTATATGACCTTTTTTGTAGAAAATTAAATTCCCGATAAAACTAAGTTGGAGAAAAAATTTTAAACAACTTCTAACTTTAGCGGGATTTGGCGAGCCTAAGATATCTACCTAAAATTTTTTTTGTTTTCCGAAAAATTTTTTTTTTGTACAAAGAAAAATATTTTTGGTATTAATAATGAAAATTCAAAAAAAGCGGATTTTCGGCCCGCCCTAATACGCACACACATATTTAGACACACACGCACGCACACATTTGCACACACACATTTGTACACACACGCACACATTTGCACACATCCGAACACACACAAGCACACATTCGCACACACGCACACACATTGTTTAGCAGTTTAATATAAATTCATATAAATTTATTTAAGTATTCAAACTCCGGACCGGAGTGAATTGGAAGTGAAATAAAATCCGCGTCACTCCGCAATCACTCCGCTAAAAAAAAACTCCCAATTCACTCCGCATACGGAGTTATTTTTTTTAAAACTCCGAGTGGCGGAGTGAATGCGGAGTGAATTCGGATTTAATTTCACTCCGGATTCACTCCGGATTTTTTACAGTGTAACATTTAACCCGAAGACAAAATACCCGCGACAAAATACCCGACGACAAAACACCCGCAAACCAAAATACCCGCGACAACCATTAGATGTTGAATATCTTTAATATTGTATTTAGACAAAAAAGAAATTGTAATTATAATGTATATAATATTAAATAAATTAAAAAATTAGAGTATAAATCCCAGTGACAACTGATCCCCACGACAATTACTCCCAATAATATAATTGTATCCTCAAAATAATAAAATGGAGAGAAACGCAAATAATTAATTTTTTTAATTACACATTTTTTTTTCACGAACAAATAAAATACTAGTAACAATCGTTATTAATATATAATATTAATAACAATTATTATTATTAAATACGACTTTTGTGTGTGTGCAATTAAAAAAATGTACCCACACATAAAAAAGTGTGAAAAATAACGTCTTTTTTTCACGAATTTCGTGTGTGTGAAATTAAATCAATGTACCCACAATCAAAAGGGTGTAAAACATCGCGCCCTTTTTTCACGAATTTTGTGTGTGCAATTACAAAAATATACCCACACACAAAAAAGTATGGAAAATAGCGCCCTTTTTTCATGAATTTTGTGAGTGTGCAATTAAAAGAATATACCCACACATAAAAAATGTTAAAAGTTGTACTAGGTCCCTGAACCCTATCGGGGCTTTGCCCCTGGACCCCCTTATTGAAATACTCTTTTTTCACGGAAAAAAAAAAAACAAAGAGATTTTTTTCTCCGTTCTTTTTTTTTTTTTTTTAATTAATTCTCGGGATGAATTGTCTTGGTCCCAAAAAGCATCACACCGTGTGGCGAGAGTTTTAAATTGCGGGTGTTTTGTCAGGGGTGTTTTGGTTTGCAGGTTTTTTTGTCGTCGGGTATTTTGTCTTCGGGTCAAATGTCGTGTCACCGTTAATAATGACATAATGTGTGTGTGTATTCATTGTATATGCAATATAATAAACCCTGACCTTTTTCTTTTATAATAATAATAAATTAATCCACTGACACTAATAATAATGAGTATTGATAGCGGAATAGTCCAAAACATGTGTGATAATAGTTTAATTTTTTTTTTCATTTCAATCGGATGTGATTCCCAAGTAACTAAATCACCTTTTTTCGAGCATATGTTTTCTTGCTCACATAGTAAAATAATAATGACGTATGAATCACCCCCACATAGTAAACAATTGGTAATATTATTGTAAGTACGATTATCCCCAATAGTAAATGAACGATTTGCTATATTATGAGCCTAAAATAAAATATAAAAATACAATTATTTATAAGAATATGTCTATAATTTGAATGCAGAATATAAGATTAAGAATTATTTATTTACCAAAAATGAGCCAGCAAGCCATGCATTTTCATTGTATTCGAGTTTAATATTTTGTTCTAAAATATCATCGAGTTTTGTGATATTATCACACAAGGAAGTAGTGCTTTTTATAATAATATAAAGCATACTGCCATGGGTGCTATTAACTATAGGTGGTACAATTAAATCGATAGTTAAATTTTCTTTATTTTCTGAAATACGTGGTTCAGACTCAAAAGCCAAAGTACAACTTGTTGTAATTTCAACGCTTGTTATTAAACCTGGTATTATATTTGTCATTGCTTGTATCGATATTTTATAATATGAAGATGAGAAAAGATATAACTGAGTAGAATAATCGGTTTGATATTCATAAACTGGAAATTCCACTTCTTTAATTGAGTTATTAAAAACTGATTCATTTTCCAGAAGAGTAGAAAGTATTTCTTCTTTAATTATAAATTTTTTTAATGGCCCGCCAGTAATTAAAGGATGTTTCCATTTCAGTTCCACGACTCCTTTTTCCATTTCTTTTATTGAAATTATTCCAGGTGCATATGGTGCTACATTTAATGATTAATCACGTTTATTAAATACTCTGGTAGCAAAATATTATACTGTCGATATAATAGCATTATATCCCGACTAGAATTTTTCATAAGGGCCTGACGAGGTCCTTATCGGGTTAACCTTATTTCAAATAAGGTCCCGATCAGGGTATCCTGACGAGGATCCTGATATGGATGTAACGCTTAAGACCCATGAGGTCCTTATCGGAATTGCCTTATCAGGACCTTACCAGGATATCCTCATCACGTCCTTATCAGGATTGCCTTATCAGGTCCTTACCAGGATATCCTCATCAAATCCTTATCAGGATTACCTTATTAGTAATTATTTTTAAAAAAATATTTAATTGCAAAAAAAAAAATAAGAGAATTTTAATTCGATCGAGAACGTTATCTATTGTATTGAGAGCATTAATTAGAGGGAGTAAACATATTTATTATTGATGAAAAAATCCCGATAACTGCTGGGCTCGAACCTGCGTCCTTTCGATTCAAAGTCCTCGATGCTATCCACTGGGCTGACATACACAAGTGATCTTGAAAGTGTAAATATAATATTCATTATGATGTCAAAGAATAACTGATGAAGAAGTAAAAAATCTGTGCTACAATGATTGACGTGATTTTTATATAATATTCTTTTGTACTTTTTTTAATTTTTAGCCTGTAAATGAAATATTTAAAGGGATGGGATAACTATTTTTTGAATAAGGATATCCAGATAAGGTCCTGATCAGGAACTCGTCAGGTTGACCCGATGGCAAATAACTTTTTTTTTAATGAAGATATCCTGACGAAGTCCTGATCAGGAACTTGTCAGGTTGACCCGATGGCAAATAAATTTTTTTTGAATAAGAATATCCTGACGTGGCCCTGATCAGAAACTCGTCAGGTTGACCCGATGGCAAATAACTTTTTTTTTAATAGAGATATCCTGACGAGGTCCTGATCAGGAACTTGTCAGGTTGACCCGATGGCAAATAACTTTTTTTTGAATAAGGATATCCTGACGAGGTCCTGATCAGGGATTCGTCAAGTTGACCCGATGGCAAATAACTTTTTTTTTGAATAGGGATATCCTGATGAGGTCCTGATCAGGAACTCGTCAGGTTGACCCGATAGCAAATAACTTTTTTTTGAATAGGGATATCCTGACGAGGTCCTGATCAGGAATTTGTCAAGTTGACTCGATAGCAAATAACTTTTTTTTGAATAGGGATATCCTGACGAGGTCCTGATCAGGAATTCGTCAGGTTGACCCGATGGCAAATAACTTTTTTTTTTAATAGGAATTTCCTGATGAGGTCCTGATCAGGAACTCGTCAGGTTGACCCGATAGCAAATAACTTTTTTTTGAATAGGGATATCCTGACGAGGTCCTGACAAGGAACTTGTCAGGTTTGCCCTAATAAGGCAAACCTTATATTAACCTGATAAGGTCCTTATGGTACTTCAGGCAAATCAGGAAGAAATTCTAGTCGGGATGTATTAAGGAATTATTATGATTAAGATAAATGTTATAAAAACTATGAGCTTCAAAATTTTTATTACGAAAATACTATTCAATAATTAAAAGCAGTAAAAAATTTTAATAAAATTAAAAGTTACACACGAAAAGATTGGAACACGACTGATTACTGTTCTGCACCCGACTCAGTACGGTGCTGGAAGAAAATACTCGATTGTGGTGCAGCACCACACTGATTACTGTGCGGGACCTGACTGCCCTGATTAAAAACTCCGATTGAAACCAATGAATTCTGATTGAAAGTCTATCGGATTTCAATCGGAATTCAGCGGTTTCAATCGCAGTTTTTAATCAGGGTGAGTCGTGTGCGCATATCACTCAGTCAGGTTCCGCACAGTAATCAGTGTGGTGCTGCACCACAATCGAGTATTTTCTTCCAGCACCGTACCGAATCGGGTGCAGAACAGTAACCAGTCGTGTTCCAATCTTTCCGTGCAGGTAAATAATTTTTTCTGACAGACACTTGAAATGTACGACATTTAGCGCCTATAGCCGGCAGCTAAAAATATTAGATAACAGGGGTTATCAGATATTTTTGGCTGAGTTTTTTTCGCAAACAAAATCTCTAAATACAAAATACAGACTGTACATCGATGCACTACTGTCTAATCTAGCGAAGTGTGTGCTTCAATTATTTAATAATATTCGTTTAAGAGAAAAACTCGGCCAAAGTTTTCATTTACTGCACAAGTGCAACAAAAATATTACCGTTCGTAGACTTGAGTGTAACAGAGAGATAAGTGCGAACCCCTGATAAGATACAGCTGGTAAAAAAAGATACCTATACGTTCTAATAGTGACGTCATTAACGGATCAAAAAATATTTTTCGGTTACATGTGCGATAGCAAACGACCAAAAAATATCGAAGTAATATAACGAGCCATCTTGTGACAAAATTTATTATCATTTTAATTCGTACACTTACCGACTTCTCTCTCATTTTCAACAAATACTCAAAACAATCTTACCAAATAAATAAACGCGGGCTTATAACCTGCCATTTATAGGCATCAAATGTAGTATATTTCAAATATCTGTCACAAAAACTAATGTATTTATCTAGTATAATCGAGTCTAAGACGCTCGTGTCTTAAACACGATCGCACTCGATAGATAAACTACTACTTTCTATACGAAAGCGAGGATCTTCAAAGTTCTATTGGCTCTAGAAATAGAGTATCAATACATGATTTTCGTGATTTTGTCAAAATGTAAATAGAAAAAGAGTCTTATTGATGATATCAAAATAAAAAAAAATTTTTTGTTGTGTTTTAAATATGCTACACTGAGAGAACAATTTATTTGAGCCAACTAAATAGATTTATTTGACTGAACGAAATCATTTATTTCATTAAAATATATATTTGTTAATAGTTAACAAATCTTTGTTGAAAAAAATTCCATTACGGTTGGTGGCGCTGTCAAATACAGATTTGTTAACCATAAACAAATCATTATTTCATTCAAATGAACCATATGTTTGTCTCAAATAGATACTAATTGGGTCCATTCAAATATGGGATTTATTTGCCTGAAACAAATCTCATTTGGCTCAAATAAATTGTTCTCTCAGTGTAAGAGGACATTTTACAATTGATTTGTTACCAAAACATCTTCAAGATTATTATTTCAAAAACACTTTCTCTTCATCATTATGATATAACAATTGTTACGTTCTGGCTTCAATTATATTTAAATATAAATTTTCGAATTTTTTTTTGGGCAATACATAATAAAATTTTGGTCACTCTGATGAAGAAAAATTCCTCAACAGAGTAACTAAAGCAGATAAGCGATTTCCGCGAACACCGTCGTGGCCCGTAGTCTCAACTCATGACGAGGCATGAGACCCGGGCCTCGACGACGTTCTCTAGGGTAACCTGAGATGCGACGTTGGACGATTTATAATTTTGTAATTTTTTTGTACTGGATCTGCGGAGACAGAATAGTCAGTCAGCCGACGAACATCTAGGGCCCCGGACCTCTGTCCGGTGACCGACTGACTTGAAATTTAATGTTTTATTGAAGAATATACTTAAATTCATTTTAAATTGTGTATTATTTAAAATTAAACCCTTCAACCAAAATTTAAAAACTATTAGAGTCGAACAGTGACATCACAGGAAATCTATAGATTTTCCAATGATGTCTACCTGGGAAATATTTAATTCTTATCTAATTAAATAATAAATAATATGAATTAACATTTAGTCAGAATGTTACACAATATTTTTAATTTTGACGCTATAACTACCCTCGCAGATTTGAATCACGGTGGAAACACCTTGGAAGTGGAAACACCGTGGATCCACCGTGGTTTTACGGTGGGTTTGTTCTATTTCACCACCGGGTATACACAGTGTATCCACTGTGATTACGCGGTGCATCCACCGTGATTCCACGAGGGTACCCTCGCAGATTTGAATCACGGTGGAAACACGGTGGGTTTGTTCCATTTTACCACTGTGATTACACGGTGTGTCCACCGTGATTCCACGATGGCTTGACCACTGTGTATACACGGTGTTTCCACTGTGATTACGCGGTGGATACACCGTGGAACCACGGTGGTGAAATAGCACAAAGCCACCGTGGAATCACGGTGGATACACCGCGTAATCACAGTGGAAACACCCTGTATACACAGTGGTCAAGCCACCGTGGAATCACGGTGGATGCACCGCGTAATCACAGTGGATATACTGTGTATACCCGGTGGTGAAATGGAACAAACCCACCGTAAAACCACGGTGTTTCCACTTCCACGGTGTTTCCACCGTGATTCAAATCTGCGAGGGTAGACATTAACCCTGGCGGTTTGGAATCACGGTGGAAACACGGTGGATTTGTTCCATTTTCCCACCGAGATTACAAGGTGTTGCCACCGTGGTTCCACGGTGTACCCAAAAAATCGGTTACACAGTGGGACCACGGTAGTTACATCGTGTAATCACGGTGGATACACCGTGGAACCACGGTGGTGAAATGGCACAAACCCTGGTGAAAATTTTTCGGACTTTTGTCCGAAAAAGTCTTTAGAACTCTGCAAAAGTCTTTAGAACTCTGAAAAAGTCTTGAGAACTCTAGAACTGAGTTTTTCAGACAGAAGTCCGAAAAATTTTCATCAGGGAAGCCACCGTCGAATCACGGTGGATACACCGCGTAATCACAGTGGATACACCGTGTATACACGGTGGTAAAATGACTCAAACCTACCGTGGATCCACGATGTTTACGATTCCACGGTGTTTTCACCGTGATTCAAATCCGCCAGGGAAATCGTTACCTTGTTCCTCTCGTTGATATTCTATTCTATTTACATCACCAGGTTCTCTGACTCCTTTATTGTATGCTCTTATCTATAATCAACAGTTTAAAAAATTATAGGTCTGTAACTAAAGTCATATACTGATTTAATTTCAAATTATTTGTAGTAAAAAAATAAAAAACAACGATTTTACTTCTATAAACTCTCTTTTTCCAAAAGGTTGAGCCACTCTTTTACACAATGAGTCATTCCATAACTGACATGTTTCGTTTGGATAAACATAAAAAAGATCAGTTGTTTGAATATAGCTGTCTGAAAATCTGATACCATAATAAATGATTTCTCCATTATGTGGTGGTACTGGTTCTTGCCATCTTAAAGTTAATGTTTTGTCCTGTTGATTAACTTGAACAATTTCAAAATTTTCAACTTTCGGTGGTGCTATTAAAAATTTTTTCATAAAAGTTAATGAAACTTATTAAGTGCATGTTGTTTATAAATAAGGTACCCGCGGGTAATAAGGCCTGTCGGGTAATAAGGCCTAAGTGACAGAAATGATATTTAAAATAATCACCTCCACTAAAGGCTACTCTAGTAGAAGGCTCTTGCATAGAGATGTTACAACAAGTTTATAGAGTCCCGATACCACGTTCCCTGTCTTCTATATTTCATCATCCGTCATATGCTGTCGTAGCATAAAAAAACAATCTAATCTTTCGACTCTTAAAAAGGATACTGATAGTTTTAAGTGCTGTTGAGCAAAGCAATCTAGTCTTCTGACTCTTAAAAAGTATTGTCGCTAAATTTAAGTGATGATTTATCTCTAATACCAATTTTATTAAGTATAGTTTAACTATTACAGTTTATTTAACCCGTACCCACGTGAAAATAACATATATTTTGATTATATATAAAAAAATAAACCGTAAATATATAATTTTATAAAACGGCAAAAATGTATGTATAATAAAATATAATATTTATATAAATTCAAAATTATACTTTGATTTATAATTTAAATTATAAAAAAATATATACATATTTTCATAATATGTAATATAATTATAAAATATAATTTTTAACTTATAAAATTCATTAAAAATTTAGATATATTGGAATGATATATAATAGAATATATTTTTTTATATATTAAATATTATATTGTTAAATATATTTTTTTATATAATTGACGTTGGAGAATCTCAAGATATTGAATTGTATATTGTATTATATAATACATTACATATCTAAAAATATAAAATAAAATATGAAAAATAAAGACTTTCAGTTTGACGATGATTGTGAGTATCAATGAGAATATATTTTATTCGAGTAAATTAAGTATGTAGATCGAACTTGAAAGGAAGTTTGTAAAGAGAGTCGTTATGACTATAAATTTTCATTTATATGATTAATTTTTAATATAAAAAATAATTACTCAAAATAAAATAAGTTTTAGAGGATACCGAAAGAGCATTCATGGAACTGAAAATTTTTCGAAGCACAAAAGTGTCATGTATATCTTTTAATATATACAAGCTTATATACGAGCATTATATATTATATTATACTGTTAATAATATAATTTGAATTATAAAATCATAATATATATAAACCTATAAATTGATACTATATAATGACATATATTTTTTTTATATAATCTAATATTATATGGAGTTTTTATAATGATAATATACGCCAAAATATAAAATTATATATTATATTGATATACTTTTAAAATATAAAATTTTATATTGAAAACGGCAAAAAAGTAGTTATTTTTAAATATATAATTATTTATATTCTAAACTATACTATAATATAATAAATATTATATTATCTGATATAATTTCAGAGTATAAGTTTTTTTCATGCGGGTAGGCCTTATTACCCTACCGTAGTAAAATTAGGCCTATTCGTATGGTTTTTGTCAAAGTTTAATTTTTTGTTTGTTCATGGTAAACATTACCATTACTCCATTATATTTTATGGCTAATGTATTGAAATAAAGATTAATGATACATTTCGATAATTAAATGTAATATTTTCGATTCTATTCAAAATCTACCTTAGCTAGGCCTTATTACCTACCGGTACCTTTTAAAAAAACTCACGGCGTGGATCAGTAATAAATGTCAATTCGGAGTAGGCAGTTTCATTATGGATTCCATTAGGACTGTGGATTACATGTATTCTAATTTTGAAATTTTCAGCTCCATATAGATTTTCATTATGTAAATTAAATGAATATTCAGAAATATCATATCGAGTACTATAATGTTGAACATATTCACTTAAACCAGTTATAAATATTCTTGCACCCCATATATGTCCAGTAATTGTTGAACAATCAGCTGGATTGCTCCATGTTATTACATTATTTTTAAATTTAAGATCATCAAATGTTTCTGAAGGTATTTCTATTGTAATTTATTGATTGCGTGTTATTAATTAGCCATCAATTAAATTATTTTATATATTTTTTTTTTTTTTTTACCATTCTCCTTAGTTTCGAATTCAATCCTGACCGAGTCTCCTAATTTTGAATTAAATGCTTCAACTTCTACGTCATATAAAACGTATGGAATCAAATCAGTAATTTGACTTGATAAAGATTTTTCAGAGATAATAAAAGAACGAGATGGCAATAAATGTTGAGGAGAATCTAAATAATTTTTTGTGCATCCTAAATAATATAGAACCTAAAAAATAAAATTTAAATTTAATATTTCGATAAAAAAAATAGTATATTTTACACTTCGGGCAGTAAAGTAAGAAATGTCTCAGATCTCATGTAATCCCTAGCGGATCCGAATTACGGTAAATACATTGATTTACCGTAATTTACCGTAATTTACGGTGCCTAGCAGAATTACCGTAAATTACGGTAATCTACGGCAAATTACGGTAAATTGCCGTAATTTACCGCAATTTGACGGCGCCTAGCAGAATTACCGTAAATTACGGCAATTTACCGTAATTTACCGTAGATTGCCGTAATTTACGGTAAATTACTGTAATTTACGGTAATTCTGCTAGGCACCTTAAATTACGGTAAATCACTGTATTTACCGTAATTCGGATCCGCTAGGGATTGTTGGCCGAAGGAAAGCCGAGGTCAACAAACATGTGATCTGAGGCTTTCTTATTTACTGCCCAAGGTGTAAATACTATTTTTCTCCTCGACGGAGGCGGAAAGCGGAAACTTCGTTTCACACAGCGGGAGAAAAGTTGACGCTTTTCGCCCGGAGGGGAGAAAAAAAATTATTTTTTGGAGTATAATTATCGTTACATTAATTTTTAAATTATAGCCAAGTATTTTTCCTTTAGGAAAATTAGGTGGAAGCCACTCAATTTCAGCTACACTAGTATTTACATTTTTGCAATGTAAATTTACAACGGCCGATGGTTCTATAAAAATGCAAAAAATATTTTATTCATAAATTTTTATCTTTTTAAGTACCCTGATTAAACAAAATGATTAAAAATGATTTCACACGTTAAATGTCCATAAGAGACAGGATTAGAAATGATTTGAAGGATTAAAAAGTATTTAAAATGATTAAAAAACAAATCATTTTAAATCATTTTTAATCATTTTGTTTAATCAGGGTAATCAAATCTTTATATACCAGCTTCAAGTGTCTGAACTACTTGGCAATTATTAAATTTTGCATCGACACTATTTATGCATACATTATAATATGTGTATGGTTGCAAATTATTCAATAATATTGGAAATGTTTCAGGCATATGATTTGTTGCTATCAAAGTAGATTCATTGTTAATCGATATCATTTCAAGTTTTACTGTATACCAATTATCAGGGCAGGAATAAATTCTCTATAAAATTTAAAAATATTTAATACATTATAGCTCAATTACATTAAAAAATATTACTCTACCTCTTCATATATCCTTTTTATTGACAAACTGGTTGTATTAGGTTCAATTGTAAATTTTTTATCCCCTACATATATGCATATATATATATATATATTGGAGGTGTGTAAATAGTTCAAACTCACGAATTATGCACAGAAAAAAATAATTTCTTGGCGCAAGAAATATTTTGTATTATGAATTGAAGAAAAAAATTTTTCTTGGCTCAAGAATTTTTTTCTCGCCTAAAAAATTTTTTTCTTGTTCCAAGAAAATTTTATCTTACCCCAAGAAAAGATTTGTTTTCACTTTATAATACAAAAAATTTCTTGGGTCAAGTAAAAATTTTCTTAGAACAAGAAAAAATTTTTTGCGCCAAGAAATCCTTTTCTTCTGTGTATGTATCGAATAATTCGGAGTGTCGAATTATTCGAAAATTTACGAATAATTTCAAAATTTTCTTTAAAACGACTTGAAACTGCAATAGTTTTTCGAATAATTCAAATTTTTGTCAGAGATAAATAGAGCTTATAGACACGAACGAAAATAGTATATTACACTACAAGGGCCGAAAATTCAACTTTCGGCCCTTGTAGTGTAATATACTATTTGGTTACTTTAAAAACTAAGCTCTCCATTAAACAAAAACTGAATATTTGAAAGCTGATGAGAATTTTCTCCATTCGAATCGAGTAATTTGAAAAGTTACGAATAATTCAAAAAGATTCGAATAACACCAGAAGATTAGAATTATTCAAATAGTTTGAATTATTCTATTCGATTTGATTCGAACCCGATTCGCACATCTCTAATACATATATATATATAGTATATAAAAAAATAAAATTATGATAAAAAAGTTAATGTTTTTTCATGATACCAGCATCGAAACTTCAAGTTCCAGTGTCTCTACAGCTAATCGTGTAACAAGCTAATTTCTGTCTGCTGACACTAAAACTTTAAGTTCCAATGCAGGTAATCATGAAAAATATAGTGTGACACAGGATGGAACACGATTTCAGACCGAGGGTAAAGTCAGCCAGCTTCACCCTAGTCTGAAATCGTCTTGTTTTATTCCTATTATCACACAATATACTATACTAAAGCACTTACAATTACACAAAGTCGTGAATGATTTCCAGGGACTTTCCAAAAGTTTATGTTGATTTATATTGTACTCTAGAGTCATTAATGTTCTTATGGAATAGCTTTCGCCAGCATTTAAATTATTAAACATGAAATAATCTTTCGTCATGGTATTTTTAACGTTAATGAGTTCATCTGATACTACTATACTTTGTCTTTTTTCTTTTTCTAAATTTGACTAAAAAATTAAAATTAAAATCTGATTATTGACAATACTTATTAGATTATCAATATTTATTTACGTAATACAATGTTTAGATTTATAAAATTACCTCAATTTCAAATATAATCAATAAAGCGACATCATCATATTCATTAATTTCAGATAAAGTTACTTGAACAGATGTTTCATTGATGAAGTTAATAGTTGGAGCTCGTGCTTCAACAGCTTTACCGAAAACAATAAATATACATGTTCTTAAACAATGTCATGTGGCAGTCAGAATGGAAGCTAGACCCTTCCAAATTTATAAAATAAATAAAAATTCGCATTGTTTAAAAAATAATAAAATGATAGCAAAAGTTTAGTTCAAAATAAAAAAAGAAATCTGTCTATCGGTTGACCCTGCGGGCTAGCCCTAAAACTTCCCGCTGTTTTCGAGCTCGAGGAGCTCGGAAACATCGTTGTGAATACATTTTCGAGCTCTTCGAGCTCGAAAATACTTTTGTATGCCATTGTATTCGAAACAAAATTGTTTTTGGGCATTTCTATCTCCCACGATATCTCGTGAACGAATTAACCGATTTTGATGGTTGAAGCGGCAATCGACGTATTTTATCGAGTTCTAGAGCTGATAACATTTTGGAGTTGTTTAGTTCAGTTGTTTTAAAGATATTGACAAAAAACTGTTTATCATCGTTTTTTTCTCGCGCGATATCTCTTAGACAAATGATTCGATTTTGATGGTTGAGGCAGCAATCGACGCGTTTTAATCAATTCTAAAGCTGATCAGATTTTGGAGTTGTTTAGTTCAGTTGTTTTAAAGATATTCGCAAGAAACCGTTTTTTACCATTTCTTTCTCCCACGCTAACTCTCGAACGAATTAACCAATTGTGATGGTTGAGGTCGCGTCGACGCGGCTTATAAAATTCTAGAGCTGATTAGATTTTGAAATCGATCGTTTAACTCGTTTCTGAGATATCAATAAAAAACTAAAAAAAAAATGTTTTTTTTCGTAATTTGCCAATATTTTCGAGTCTACTTGACCAAATGATCTGAAATTTTCAGAAAAGTTGATGGCCAACAAGCTCTTTCGATTGTCACCTTAACCATCCAAATCGGTTCATTAGTTAAAAAGTTATAGACCGGTCACACACATACATACACACACACACACACACACACACACACACACACACACACACACACACACACACACACACACACACACACACACACACACACACATACATAAATACAGACACTCGTACATCATTCTGAAAATAGTCAGAATAGCTTCCTAGGACCTCAGAACGTCGACATCTGATGAAATTTCGATTTTCGCAAATCGGGGTGAAAACAATAACATCCCGAAATTTTGAAAATCATCGATTTTCTTAGTGGGAAGTTAAAAATTATCATTTTTCTTTTATTTTTTAAATATTTAATAGTCATCATAAACTTCGAAAAAATAATTGTATAAAATTGTACAACTGAAACCCGTCATCTCACTTTGACACACATTTAATGAAATAGAATTGCTACTAAATAGAATTTTGAATAGAATAGAAATGAAATAGAATTTTCTACTAAAAATTTGAATTTTATAAAATAAAAAAATCTGGAAAATGATTGACCCCGCGGGCCATTCCCAAGGCTTCCCGCTGTTTTCGAGCTTGTGAAGCGCGCACACACACACACACACACACACACACACACACACACACACACACACACACACACACACACACATACACACACACACACACACACACACACACACACACACACACACACACACACACTCGGACATAATTATAAAAACAGTCAGAATAGCTCCCTAGGACCTCAGAACGTCGACATCTGATGAAAACTTGATTTTCAAAAATTGTCAATTTTCATGGCGGAAAGTTGAATAATGAATATTGAAGTTTGTTGCTTGAACTTTTATATGCATTTTACGGAATTGAGACATGACTTTGAGTTAAAATTGATATATTTACACAATTTGCGCAGTAAACGCAAATCGAATTTTGAATGATGAGTGCGGGGTGAATGATTTTATATTTATTTAATAGTATAATATTTTATAGAATTTTCTCCAGAGAAGAGATTAGCTAAAAAAAGAACTCTATTGTTTACTTGGTATGCAAAGTAATTTTTTTTAATCTTTGGAACTCCAAGTAAAAATGGATTTTCGGTATTTTCAAAATTTTCATAAATCATTTATGAAATATACGGCGGATTTCGCTCATCTTCAAACTAAAACAGTAATCGCCAAAAAAAACATGTCCAAGTTGAATTGCAACTTAATTACTAAGCATAAGGTACATTAAGTCGGATTAATTTATACTAATTTATTATATATTTATATTTATATTAATAATTTTGATACGTGCATAAATCTTTGATATGAACGATATTTTTCGAACCAACCCGGAAAAAAATGATCAGGCCTGACCATGCCTGTTCATGTATGATCAGGCCTGAAATTAGACCTGATCATGCCTGTTCATGTATGATCAGGCCTGAAATTAGACATGATCAGGCCTGATCATACCTGTCCATGCCTGTTCATGTCTGAGGCGTTAAATACACTCAGGCCTGTTCATGGCCGTTCATGTCTGTTCATGCCTGACCATGTCTGTTCATGTCTGAAGCGTTATATGCGTTCAGGCCTGATCATACCTGACCATGCCTGTCCATGTCTGTTCATGCATGTTCATGTCTGTTCATGTCTGAAGTGTTAAATACAGTCAGGCCTGATCATACGTGTCCATGCCTGGTCATGTCTGTTCATGTCTGAAGCGTTATATGCGTTCAGGCCTGATCATACCTGACCATGCCTGTCCATGTCTGTTCATGCATGTTCATGTCTGTTCATGTCTGAAGTGTTAAATACAGTCAGGCCTGATCATACGTGTCCATGCCTGGTCATGTCTGTTCATGTCTGAAGCGTTAAATACAGTCAGGTCTGATCATGCCTGTTCAGGCCTGATCATGTCTGTTCATGGCTGTTCATGTCGGAAGCGTTAAATACAGTCAGGTCTGATCATGCCTGATCATGTCTGTTCATGGCTGTTCATGGTTGTTCATGTCTGAAGCGTTAACTACGCTCAGGACTGATCATACCTGCCCATGCCTGGTCATGTCTGTTCATGTCTGAAGCGTTGAATAAGCTCAGGCCTGATCAGGCCTGTTCATGCCTGGTGATGTCTGTTCATGTCTGTTCATAGATATAAAATTTTTTTGACCAAGAATCTATCACGTATAACCCGGGAAAAAAGGATCAGACCTGATCAGACATGAACAGGCATGAGTCTTAAGACTTTCAGTACTTGAAGTTCGTACGAGACCTATTTATCAACTCAATCTCTTAGGTCAACAGGTAACGAGGCGAACTTTCAAGCGCAAGGTCCACGGTTCGAATCCTAGACACTCCCATATTTTTTATTTTTAACTTCCCGCTAAGAAAATTGTAAATTTTCAAAAATTCGGGAAGTTATTGGTTTCGGTCCGATTTACGAAAATCGAATTTCCATCAGATGTCGACGTTTCGAGGTCCTAGGAAGCTATCCTGACTAATTTCACGATGATGTCCGAGTGTATGTATGTGTGTACGTACGTACGTACGTACGTATGTATGTATGTAAATATTCATAACTCTTGAACGGATGAACCGATTTTGATCGTTGAGGTGTCATTCGACGCGGCTTGTTAATGTCTTGAGGCCGTAGAAATTTGAACTTAATCGGTAGGGTGCGTTCAGAGATATTTCAAAAATAAAATTTTTTTAAAAATGTTTTATTTGGATAACTTCCAATTTGCTCGATGGATTGATTCCAAAATCTAATCAGCTCTAAAACTCTATAAGCCGCGTCGAATGCCACCTCAACCATCAAAATCGGTTTATTCGTTCAAGAGAAACCGTTGACGAAAGAATTCAAAAAAAATTTTTTCCTTGGTTTTTTTGAAATTTCTCAAAAACGGCTGAATAAATCAATTTCAAAATTCGACCAGCTTTAGAACTTGATAAAACGCGTCGATTGCCACCTCAACCATCAAAATCGGTTAATTCGTTCGCGAGATATCGTGGAAGAAAGAAATGCTAAAAAATGGTTTTTTACAAAACAATGGCATACAAAAGTATTTGCGAGCTCGAAGAGCTCGAAAATATATTCACAATAATGTTTTCGAGCTCAGCGAGCTCGAAAACAGCGGGAAGTTTTGGGGCTGGCCCGCAGGGTCAACTGACAGACCGATTTTTTTTTTTTTCATTTTTATAGAAATAATTATATATAATTGTATATAGTTATGCATAATTATATATAATTAGATAGAACCATTTTTTATAAATAATTGTTTTACCAGAATGGGCATGAACAGGCATGAACAGACCTGAACATGCCTGATCAGGCCTGGTCAGGCATGGTCATTTTTCATGTCTGATCAGGCCTGAAGACTCATGCCTGCTCATGTCTGATCAGGCCTGAACATTTTTTCCCGGGAACTCAATTAATTAGGACTTATGATGGCAACATTTTTTCAGAGTTGCACAATGATACCCTTTGAAAAAAAGCTAGTAGAGGCTAGTGAAAACTCATTTAAAATGAGCCGAAACATGACAAAACATGTTGCTGCCACATGATTTCCTCATGTTACAGCAACATGATTATCATGTAGCCGACACATGACAAATTATGTGGATGCAACATGATTCCATCATGTTTATTTACCAAAACTGCATCATGTTGCATTCACGATTTATTTTTTTCTGTGTACAGAAAAATAATACTATAAGCTTTACAGAATAGTTATTGATATATTATTTGATTTAAGTGGAAGAAATGTTAAAAAAATTTATATAATTTGGAACATTACCTATTGTACAGTATGGTGGAAGATAAAAAACATCTGGTAAGTCAATACATCCATCTATACATCTTCCATCATAAAAATTACAAATTGTTGGTGAAGTTAATGCACAATTACCACAATGCTTTTGACAGCCATATCCATAAAATCCATTTTGACATGCTATTTTGAGTAAATAAGTATGAAAAAGAAAGAACAATTGCTTTCATATGAAGCTTAGTATATACTAAGTGTATATCGATATAATAAAATTATGTACCTGAAGATTCGAATGTTCGTGCAACGTAAAAAATATTTTTTTTAAATAATAAAAAAATTTCCATTACCCCGCTAAATTTTGTACGGGAGCATATTTTTAGCCCCCCCCCCCCCAACCCTCCGAATAACCTCAAAAAGCTTCGTCAAAATAAATTGACTGGAACAAACCTTACGACACATCTTTATTAGCAGTGAAAAATAAAAAATAGTGTTTTTGAATATGCCCCGCTGGATTTTTTTTTTTTGAACTCCTACGCGGGGGATCGATTTCTACGTTCTAGCCAATTAATAACCCTTAAGATTAAAAATTGTACATTTTACTGTGGAGTAAGTGCGTTTTAATCATTTTCAAAGTTATGATTTTATTTTAATTTTAAATTTTAATGTTCACTGCGATTTTCATCCCGACGACATTGTGGCCTTAGATAGTTTATATTTTCGAAACTGTTTAATGTAGACTGGCAAACTATTAATATTTGTTGCTCAAAAACTCAGTAAGAAAATGAAACGAACCCTAATATTTCTGCATGGAAAAAAGAACTGTTGCTGCAACAGAAAAGTCCCGTAATATATCACAAGATCAGTCCTCTGTTGCTTCTACCAGGATTAAAGGCCAGTCCTGTTGAAGCCACAGGACGAGCCCTGCATTCGTAATAAGTAAAATAATATGAATTATTGGAGTTGAGAATCAATGCCGATAAAAAATATTTTTTGACAACATTGAGTAAATTCGATACCAATTATCGTTTGCTACTGTAACGGGGTAAAAATCTAAATTAAAATCTGGGTAAGCCAGAAGTTAGGGCTCATGTGTTTGCTCGCTAGACGTTCAGTAACATCGGGGAAGAAGTTGAATGTCATGCGTCCGTCGTCCGTTGTGGACCACTGTTCTTGCCATCTGCGAATGATTTCTTTTCTGAGGGAGACAAGGCATTCTCCGTCATCTGGCTGCACGGTCACGGATCCAAGGGTTGCCTGTTTGCCAGTTCGATTGTAACAGGCGCAACGTTCGTCAATCACAAGCAGAATGTGCACTGCCCCTGCAACTACACAAAGTCCCTCATACGATACCGTATTGTATGAACACGTCATCGTAATCAGGGCTCGACGTTGCAGGGCCCTAAGAGCCTTCCACTCCACATAGGTCACTCCAAATTGCTGCCGCATAAGTGACAACAGGCAGGAAGTAACCCCTGTAGATGGTGGACATAGCTGGAAAGCGCAGTCCACATTCAGTCCGTACGAGACGGCGTAAACGACCAAAAGTTTTGTCTAATTTCGCACACCTTGTCTTTATGTGTGTGATTGGTTTGAGGTCCTGGTCAAAGTGTACCCCTGAGTATCCAACGCTCTTTTTGAATGCTATTTTTGTTTTACTTATTACGATTTTCGGTGACTTTGAATCATACTTGGGCTTTTTCTGTCTTTTCGCTTCGTAGGGGTACGGACCTTTGTCCTTGCGTGGACTTCGTCGGGTGTAATCTCTCTTGAGGAATATCGCTTCGGTCTTGGACTCCAACAGCGTAAGTTTCGCGGAACGACACCATTCCAGTATCGAATCTACCGTCCCTTGTACTTTTCTTTCAATGTCCGCGCGTGAGGTTCTTTCTATGATGACGAGGAGGTCGTCAGCATCGGCTACAAATTTACTCCCGTGTTCTGATAATTCTAATTCCTTAAGCAAGTCATCGAACATAATGTTCCAAAATAATGGCCCCAAAACTGATCCCTGCGGACATCCCCTTGTTGGCTTTTTCTTTTCCCTCCCGAATCCCCATGACAATGCGACTGTCCTATCCTCAAAGTAACTCTGTACTATCTTGTAAACATTTTTGGGGCATTCCTGTTTCTTTAAACCCTCGAGTACTCGCGGCCACCACACGTTGTCAAAGGCGTCAGAAATATCGAAGAGAAGTCCGATTGCCAGATTAGGGGACTCAACAGGAGCTCTATGAAAAATCCAACGCGATATGTGATTTTTTGTTTTTCTTTTAATCGTATACGATTATTTTTCACAAAGTTACAGTCTTGCAAAAATCACTAAAAAATTTCTAAAATTTTTCTGTTCCGTTAATTTTTTGCATTAGTGTATTTTTTTGGTAGAGTGAACGTTCGGAACTTAAGGTACATATAAAAAATTGATAATACTTACAGCTATTACATTTTTGCCCTTCATGACCTTGTATACAGTAACAACTATGTTTGTCACATATTGATACGAAACTGCAATCATCGTCAAAATATTCATTACAATCAGTCATACAATGCGGTCCAATACGTGATTCAGGACACAAGTGAAGATTATCTAATTGAAAACATCACATATAATTATAATGTACTAGTGCTAAATTGTCTAAATAGTGAAATCACCTGATCATTTTTCTTACCTATTGGAATTAAATTTTGGGAATCAACTGTAAGTACTTGAGGTTCATTATATGAAAACTTTTGACATGTAATATTTGGCCAAACATCATCGCTATTATTAATATCATCACTGTTCTGATATTCACTGTTAATTTGCGTAGAGAGGGTCATTGATATTTGATGTTCTAAATCTGTATCATATAAATAATACTTACTTTAAATTATATTTTATCCCTAGCGGATTGGTTAAACAGACTAAAAAAGGTTTTAATTAAGATTTCGGTTTATATTAAATTTCAACAGGGTTTATCGTTAGTTTCAAAAACCTATTTCAAACTTAATGTACATAAATTTAATTAATCGTACAAACTGTAAGTGTTAACCGAATTCAAACTTTTTTTAAACTGAATAATATTTCATAATTATTCAAACTAAGTTTGAATAGTGTTTATCTAAACCCTCGTAGATTTGAATCGCGGTGGAAACACGGTGAGTTTGTTCCATTTTACCACCGGGTATACACGGTGTTTTCACTGTGATTACGCGGTGGATACAGCGTGGAACCACGGTGGTGAAATAGCACAAAGCCACCGTGGAATCACGGTGGATACACCGCGTAATCACAGTGGATATACTGTGTATTGCCGGTGGTGAAATGGAACAAACCCACCGTGTAACCACGGTGGATCCACGGTGTTTCCACCGTGATTCAAATCTGCGAGGGAAGTTTTGATACACCTGTTTATCATCGGTTTAAGTAGAGTTTAAAACGAGCATATTTTCTGTACACGGAAAGAAAATTATGGGAACTTGTGCTATGCATTATGGGAATAGTTCCCACTCTAGCAGATCGTAATTACGGTAAATTACCGTAATTTACCGCAAATTACGGTAAAATACCATACTTTTACAGCAATTCACCGTAAAATTTGCGGCAAAATTGCGTTTTTTACCGCAATTTACCGTAATTTACGCTATTCAGAAGAGTTACCGTAAATACGACATTTTACCGTAACTAACGGCAAATTACCGTAATTTGCGGTAATCTACCGTAAATTACGGCAACTTACCGTAAATTAGTGTAATTTACGGTACATTTGCGGTAAATTACGGTAATTTACTGTAATTCGAATCCACTAGGGCATGAAATCTTTTTATTAGTCTTATTACTTAATACCTGTTGATTTAGATGTCAAACATTCACTTATATTAGCAATAGCCCAGTGATGTTGATCAATACTTGATATCTTAGTTGAGTTTGTAATAATTTCTAAACTAAATGGATTCTGAAATCCATCGACATTTGAAACATTGAAACGGACATATTGCCACATCGGAAGCTTATGGTCAACTTTTTGTCTTACAGTTGCGCTTGAAAAAGTTTCCGTAAGTATTTGGGTATTATTACTGTCAATTAGTTTTACAATCAATTGACAGTCTGCACACAGACCGATTAGCATGTCAACACAAAATTCTGAAAAATAATCAGTTGACAGTGGTGGACTGATTAATTTGGTATCCAGATCAGTTGATAGAACATATTGATCTTAACAGACAAAAATATATTTTATTTGAAAGCTATGTATCAATAATCAATCATCAATCCGATAATGATAAAATGATACTTACATTGATGAAAACGATATAACATTTTATATGAAGGATTTGGATTTCCATAAAATACCAAAAAATTTTCAATAGTTGAATTAGAAATAGTATATGATAAAATTAATTCATGGGGATTAAATAAGTTTATACTTTGTGTTTCTTTATCCCATATAATAATAAAAGTTTTCCACTCAAAAGCACTTAATGGAGAATGCTAAAAGAAATGACTGCGTCTCGATAAATTTTTAAACTATAAATTTAAACCATTAATTTATTTCGGAAAGGATCGGGTGGGAAATTTCCGATATATTAAGAACAATAAACTGTTTTATATTTAGAAAAATTTTCACGTTATTTAAAAAATTATGAAAAGATTAAATGAATAATCTTATAGAAAAAAAATATAATATTTTGCTTTTTTACTTGTGTTATTGAAGCTCGAAGGATACGGCAATCAGGATATATGGCTGAATTTTCTAATGGTATTCCTTTTCTACATTCCCTAATTCCAGTGATGGTATTATTCCAACCGCCAATTATAAGCCAGTAACAGAAATTGTGCTCATAATCTTTGTCTTCACACAACAAGAATTGTGCATTAGCGGATCCACGAATAGAAACTACTAGAGCCCCATTTTTACGTAAAATTGTATAATATGGACTGTCATCTCTATAGAATTCAACAGGATGGTAGTCCGTATCACTATCAGAAAGTTTAGAATATTCTGGGAAGTCTGCATAAGAAAAAAACATTATTATATGTTGGATTCTCTGTACAAAAATCAATCTTTATTCTTATATATATTTTATTTAAAATACTTCTCTTTACTAAATATTCTGTTCGAAATAATATTTCGAACAGTGTTGCATTTAAGTTGTAGTATATATATTTAAGTTGAGTTCAAAATATGTATATATTTACTTAAGGAAAAGAAAGCTAGCATGGATCAAATTTTCTGACCTTAGGTACTTGGGTCGACGAGAGATTCCAAGTAAATTCAAGGCAATATGTTTTTCTTCATTTGCACTCATATATATATATTAGGGTGGCGCAAAAAAACCGACTATTTTTTTTTTTTCCATCTCGCATGAAAATTTGTTGGTTTACGATGTTTTAAGAAGCCCTTCCAAAAATCAGCTCGATAAAAAATTTTTAAGAGGTCGCTCACGAATTTTGAAAATATCAAAAATGATCGAAATTCGGATTTTTATTTAAAAAATTTTTTTTTTCTCGTGGCAGCAATAGTTTATATTTGTAAAATCATGACTATGCTGAAAATTTCAGCCCAAAATATAAATATTTAAACGGCGCTCAAGAATTTTGAATGTTTCCGAGCGCAGTCTCTTGGACGTTTTTGAGCGACCCTTAAATATTAATAATAAAGCTTCTCGATTTTTTCACTATCAATTTGCATGACAATGAATGAAAATATAACCCGAGAAATAGAAATAATAAGTTATTTACATACTTTTTTATTTTTTAATCCAATTTGTAGGTTTTTTCGCTCATTCAAAACTTACCAAATTTTATTGTTTAAGACTGTCCTGTATATTTTTGGATATGCAAAAGTTATATTTAAGTGAAATAACAATAATTGAGTTATAAAAACTAATTCAAACTATTAGTTACATATTATCAGTTAATATTCGAAATTCTTGAGCGCCGTTTAAATATTTATATTTTGGGCTGAAATTTTCAGCATAGTCATGATTTTACAAATATAAACTATTGCTGCCACGAGAAAAAAAAAATTTTTTAAATAAAAATCCGAATTTCGATCATTTTTGATATTTTCAAAATTCGTGAGCGACCTCTTAAAAATTTTTTATCGAGCTGATTTTTGGAAGGGCTTCTTAAAACATCGTAAACCAACAAATTTTCATGCGAGATGGAAAAAAAAAAAATAGTCGGTTTTTTTGCGCCACCCTAATATATATATATATTAGAGTGGACCAAAAAAAAAAAGTTTTTTGGCTATTATTCCAAAAGCTTCTCTAAGGTATAAAAAAAAATCCCTCCAAAGCGCAGCTTGATATCTCAATTCTTCAAGAAGCTCAATACATTTATATTTTCCCATTTAAATAACACGTAAAAAATTTTTTTTTACGTTATCATCCGGTAAAACGACGAAAAAAAATTTTTTCTGTATTTTCCATCAATCACCCTTGTAGGAAATTTAATTCTCTACAAAAAAGTATTGAAATAGTTTTTTCGTAATCCTAACGGTTAAAAAGTTATTGAGCTTTAAGTACTTGTACGCGACATCAAAACCATCATTTGTTTTTAAACCGATTGATTCAATTAAGCCAGACACATTTGATGCTTCTATATCTGCTGATAGATATCTAAAACATTTTGAAATCGTTTCAAATCACAACGGATGGACAGATCAAATTAATGCATCATACTTAGGAGCTTTATTGAGAGGAAAAGCTCAAACAATTTTAGAAAAATTATCGTCGGATGAATTAAAAAATTACGATAAAATTAAAGAAATTTTAATATCGCGATTCGGAGAAAGAAAATTTTCTTATGTTTATTTAAATGAATTACAAAATAAAAAACAAAAATTTAACGAGTCTCTTGACAGCTTTGCTGAAACAATAGACAAACTTTCTCGCCTCGCGTATCCCGATTTAACAGATGATATGATTGAACGCCAATCTTCTCAACAATTTATTAGTGGGTTACTAGACAAAAAATTACGATATTCTTTAAGATCCGAAAAAATTTTTACGTTAAATAAAGCTTTAGAAAGAGCTTTAGAATTAGAATCAATTTCAAAATTAATTGACAGTGAGGAAAGAAATAAAATTCACCCAAATAATAATTTTAAACAATTAGATAATTATAAAACTAATTTAAAAAGAAAGCTAGAATTTGATAATAGTGATCGTAAATGTTGGTATAGTCCTTAAGAGAAATCTGGCAGTGGACCCTGAATGGCCACACTGTAGACGTTGCTGAAGAGTTCCCGAGATTCTGAAAGAAGTCTGGCTGAGGACTCTGAACGATCTCGGTGGTAACGTTATTCGAGGGATTCCCGGGATTCTATAAGGACTGGAAATGTTCTGGGTTTGAGTATATTAGCTGAAGGGAAGTCTGGCTGTGGGCCCTGAACGATTAATCGTTGCGGGGTTCCCGGGATTCCTCAGTCATTGATCGGAGACTGGATATTTCTTTTGATCTAAGTGAGCTCAACGAGGATCAAAAGTTTGATTCTGAGGACTTATCAATGGCTAAGAGCAACCTGACTGGAGCTTTGGGATCCATCCGGAGTTGACACAGTCGACATTTCTCTTTTGTTGATGGCCACGACTTCTGAGAGATAGGTGGATGCCCTGGAGAGTTTCCGAGGAGCTTTTAGGGAGAAAAATGAAATTCGTTGCAACGTGTGTTATTCAGAATCATTGGTATGTTAGCTCGAGATAACATATCGGAGAATGGTCTGGATGAATCGAACGGCAGAACATTGAGCATATAAGATCAAAATTATTGAATTGATCACGATAATGAAAGTTTATAATTAACAATTAATAAATAATAGGATGAAACGATAAATATATTTAGCAATAAAATTTAATAAAATATTGGAAATACTCGTTTTGTTTGTTTACTATGTGCAGATAATATTTCCAATTTCATTGGGGAAGGAGAGAAGGAGTCCATTCCTAGTCCTTCAAGGAGGAGAGGAAGGAGTTCCTGTTCCCATCCCGTACCTGATCCCATTCCCATTGAAAGTCCATTCAATCAAGAGGAGGGTTACATTTTAAATTTTATTTATTTTGATTCGTTGAATAGGAAAATAGAGTCACGTGCACTGATTAACTTCTTAGCAGAATATTTTATTTTTTTTATTATTATCAATTCTTAGCTCAATTAAACTATAGACTATTTCTTTATTTTTTTTATTATCTTTGCGTTAGCCTACAGGGTTGTTTTTGGGCTATGGTGTTTTTTTCCCTGTAGGGTGATAGATAGGGTGTGTTGGGACCATAGCGGAATCGAACGAAGATTGTAAATAGTTTTAATTTCAATTAAGTTCGATTCTTCCAACACAAATTTTATCGGGACGATAATTTTATTGAGAAGGGGGTAGTGTAACGAATGTGAAACTGATCTTTTAAATATTTGAATAGCTAGAAAACAAATGCCTTCTTCTCTTGTTTTATAGATTCGCGACAAAAGTCAGTCAGTCTTATATTGACAACTAAACAGCAAACATTGTATCTCAATAAACTATATTGCTCTCTCTTGCTTTCTTTTACTGCTGTTAATTGTGGTGTTATTATTTATAATTTAAGTGTGTTATCATTGTAGTGTATAAGTGATATTAATTTAAGATACCAATCACTACAATATATATTAGACTGGGCCAAAAAAATCGACTATTTTTTTTTTTAACGATACTGTGGAAATATTATTTGGGATGACAAAAAAAAATTATTGTGAAAATTTGAGCCCTTAATTTTGATATTAAGAGGTGTATCATCGCAATTTTTTATTTTTTTTTTAAGAGCGGGTTTTTGTCTCATAACTCTCAAACCATCGAGATAAACGAAATCGACTCAGATACATTTTTTGAAGGAAATTTAATGCTCGACAAAAAAGGTCTGATTGAAATTTTTTGTCAGATGAACCGTTTCCTTATAATCATGCTTTGAACGTTGGTATGATTTTAAAATTTGATTGTTCAACTTTGGAATTTTGTAATTCATGTAAAAATAAGTTTCCGGAAAAAGACAATGAATATTCTTGAAGGAAATTGAATGCTCTACAAAAAAAGTCTCTTAACAATTTTCGCTAAATTCACTCCTTCAAAAGTTATTCAAGATTATTGAAGTCCTTTTACATAACTTCAACCTTGAACCTTCAATAAATTGATTTGTTTCATTCACGATTACTATACCTAAATTCCCAACATTAAATTTAAAAGTTAACTATAGTTTTATTAAAATGAACTTACTTTCCCATCGAATATCAAAAACAGGACCCATAGGATTTCTAAACGAATATACTACCTCCCACTTTGAATTATTTATCCATTGCGAGAAACATTTAAAATCATACATTGAAATTTTACACTTATCTTTAAGTTCTTGATTCACGATAGACTCTAAAAAATAACATGATTATAAAGATTAAATAACTAATAAATAAAAATTGTTTCAATATTAAATTTTTACCTGGCAATATGTTATCATCCTCTCTTTGAGTATTGTTATCTAAGACATCATTCCAAATAATTGCATCCATTGGATTATCACTAATGCAAAGCATTTTTTTAGTTTCATATCGTAAATAATAATTATAATGATCATTGATAGTGATTTGTTGACGAAATACTTGTAAATTACTACTAAAAACAACTACAATAGTTGTAATAAAAACAGTCAACAGTAATGGTAACTTCATATTTTTTTTTAATTTACAATGATACTATTTTAGGATCTAACACTTTGTGGTCAGCGGGTGAGATATGATAAATTTTTTTTTCGAGCATACCCATAAATTCGAATTTAAACACATGAAAAAAAATATATCCAATGTGAATTGTAGATTCAATTTACTCATATAAGCCGATTTTCTATTAATAAATAATATTCGCCGCGTCGTTGAGCCAACGATGGCTGTAATGAGTAGACTAAATGTACTTTGCTGAAAAATTTTTTTTTCTCAGTGATATATATTTATAAAAAAAAAAGAAAAAATGATAAAAAAAAAATAAAGATTGTATTAATAATTGTCTATTTCGTGGAAAGAATAAGTTGCCTTATTTCAAAATTGAGATAAACGTTTCCGATGACTTTATCATTTGAACGCTTACAATGCATATGATAAATAATTAAACATAAGTTGATAACATTCATTACAGAATTTTTATTTTATACAATATGTAACAAAAAGATTTTATACTTATATCAATAATTCAAAAAATAATTGTAAAATTTATAAAAAAATTTAGGTAATGACTTAATTTGGGTCATATAAAAAATACCGAGTGTTTTACCATAAAACCACAAAACAGATCAGTTCCAAGCGGAAAACTCATAAATGTCGGCAGAAATATTATCTAATAAAGATTCTGGGCAAGGTGATTCACGATTGACTATAAACTATTACATCTAAGAATTGATAATCTAACAAGACTTAATCCTGTCTAACAACGTAACAACGTTGAAAACTTTGCTAAGTTACAGCTAATAAACTACATTTTTGCTGTATGCTATTTATATAGCCCGCACGAAAAAATTTCTATTGTAGCAAAATAGTCTATATCCCGCTTATATCTTTTATTGTCGTATGTGTGCTATTTCGTCGGTATTTATTCCCGGATATATCTTTTTCCCTGTAGGAAAATCTTAATCGAATAATAAAACTATCCCAGGAAAAAATGATCAGACTTGAACATGCCTGTTCATGTATGATCAGGCCTGAAATTAGACTTGATCATGCCTAATCATATCTGTCCATGTCTGTTCATGTCTGATGCGTTAAATACGCTCAGACCTGATCATACCTGCCCATGTCTGTTCACGTTTGAAGCATTAAATACGCTCAGGCCTGAGCATACCTGTCCATGCCTATTCATGTCTGTTCATATCTGATGCGTTAGATACACTCAGGCCTGATCATACCTGTCCATGCCTATTCATGTCTGTTCATGTCTGGTGCATTAAATACGCTCAGACCTGATCATACCTGTCCATGTTTGTTCACGTTTGAAGCGTTAAATACGCTCAGGCCTGAGCATACCTGTCCATGCCTATTCATGTCTGTTCATGTCTGTTCATTTCTGATGCGTTAAATACGCTCAGGCCTGAGCATACCTGTCCATGCCTATTCATGTCTGTTCATATCTGATGCGTTAGATACACTCAGGCCTGATCATACCTGTCCATGCCTATTCATGTCTGTTCATGTCTGTTCATTTCTGATGCGTTAAATACGCTCAGGCCTGAGCATACCTGTCCATGCCTATCCATGTCTGTTCATATCTGAAGCGTTAGATACACTCAGGCCTGAGCATACCTGTCCATGCCTATTCATGTCTGTTCATATCTGATGCGTTAGATACACTCAGGCCTGAGCATACCTGTCCATGCCTATTCATGTCTGTTCATATCTGATGCGTTAGATACACTCAGGCCTGATCATACCTGTCCATGTCTGTTCACGTTTGAAGCATTAAATACGCTCAGGCCTGAGCATACCTGTCCATGCCTATTCATGTCTGTTCATGTCTGTTCATTTCTGATGCGTTAAATACGCTCAGGCCTGAGTATACCTGTTCATGCCTATTCATGTCTGTTTATATCTGATGCGCTAAATACGCTCAGGCCTGATCATACCTGTTCATGCCTGTTCATGCCTATTCATGTCTGTTCATATCTGATGCGCTAAATACGCTCAGGCCTGATCATACCTGTTCATGCCTGTTCATGCCTGTCCATACCTGATATATGGGATTACATTTAAAATCTTAGTTATAATTAAATATAACTAACTTAGTTATAATTATATATATCTAACGTAGTTATAATTATATATAACTTATGTATAATTTCACATAACTATAAATTAATAATTAATAAATTAGATATGAAACTTTGTTGACTCAAAATCTAGCATGTATAAGATTTTTATTACTCGAAGTTCATACGAAATTTACTTTTTAAGTCAATTTCTTAGGTCAACGGGTTGCGGGTTAAACTTTCGAGCGCGAGGTCCCCGGTTCAAATCCTGCACACGCCCGAATTTTTTTTATTTTTATAGAAATAATTATATATAAATGTATATAGTTATACATAATTATATATAATCATATAGGACCATTTTTTATCGATAATTTTTTTACCCGGCTGGACATGAACATACCTGATCAGACCAGGCATGGTCATTTTTCGTGTCTGATCAGGTCTGATTATTTTTTCCCGGGATTTTATTAAAATTTCAAATATTATCTTTGTTAAAAAATGATATTTTGAAAACTGATTGGTCGAATTGATGAACCATACATGCTATATTTGTAGTCTAATGATAAATTTTAAAATTAATAACGGATAAATAATTTTGAAAATCAAAATTTCAAATGCAAATATTTATTCATTTAATATTATTGAATTTATTAAGAGTCGGTTGTATAAATAAATTTTATAAAGCATATATCTATTTTAGAATTTTTATTCAAACGATTATTGTTATTGTAGGTACAAATATTGTATAGTTTTTTTATATACTAATTGTTACCCTATCAGTAGCACACGGTATTGCATACCTCTAACACGAAGCAAAGAGGTTGAGCGTTACTATCGACCTGACAAGGTCCCACGACTCACTCACATTTAATCTGTGGTTCAAAAACATATAAATAATACATGATCAAGATATCTCGAGAACGACCTGACGAAAAAACCAAATTTATTTTTCTTTATCTTCGGAATCATATACGGATTGATAATTTAATTAGTATCATTGGAAGAGTTGTGACTTGAATTTCTGCTTTTTCGTAGTTAGAACTTTTTTTTTTTTTTTTTTTTTATTATTGAATACAGAAAAAAAATTGTAGGACCCCTGATTAAACAACTGAATTCGATCGAATTAAAAATTTTAATTCTGTTATATTCTGTTGAATTCTGCAAAACAAACTTCAACTGAATTGAAAATTTGAATTTGAAGTAAACAGAATAAAACCGATTTAAAAATTTCAAATTCGTTTCAATTCAGTTTAATTCGGATTCAGAACCAGAAATTGGAGAATTATTTTCGAATTAATCAGAATTAAACCGAATATAATTATTTAAATTCGTTTAAATTTGGTCAAATTCTGGTGTTACTGCCGAATTAGACAGAATTCATTTTTAAGTTAGGTACCGAATTAATAGAGTTTATCTGAATTAAATAGAATTGAAAATTTAATTCTGTTTAATTCGATTGAATTCAGTTGTTTAATCAGGGACATCGGGGTATTGTAGGAGCTAGCTCAAACTCTATTGCCTCCATGTAGACTCTATTTGGGTAGTTAAATATTAAAATAGGTTCTAAATTTTGACTCGAGAAGGAATCATCAGGACTTCAAGCGGCACAAAAAAAAATTGTTGACTTTATGTTAAATTTAAAACGACAATTTGTTATCATGAATTTAAATTAACCAATCGTCAACTTGAATTCAACAAAACAATTTTTTTTTGTGCCGCTTGGGACTGTTGAACTGCACTGTGGGCATCTGACATGCTCGCGCATCTTTACCCAGTGAACACATGACCTTCATATGACGTCATAGACAGGTCATATAGAGATCATAAAATTTTCACATCCCTAACGGACCCAAACTACGGTAAATTACGGTAAACCCACCGTAAATTACGGTAATCCACCGTAAAATACCGATTTACCGTAAATTACGGTGGATTTACCGTAATTTACGGTGGGTTTACCGTAATTTACGGTGGATTTACCGTAATTTACGGTGGATTTACCGTAAAATACGGAAATACGGTAATCCACCGTAAATTACGGTAATTCGGTAATCCACCTGAATTTTTTACGGTAGATTTATCGTATTCGACGGTAAATTTACGGTATACCCGCCGTAATTTACGGTAATCTACTCGAATTTTACGGTAGATTTACGGTAAAATTACCGTAAATTTACGGTACATCAGGTCTGCTAGGGATAGATATGACATAAAAATGACTTTGAGATGATGTCATATAGTGTGACATAATTATGACATAGAACAGACCTAAAATTTGACTTTTATATGACATCATAATGGTGACTTAAATATTACCTAAAAATTATGTCCTATCCCTATTATACTGTGACGTCATATCAAAGTCATAAATTTATGTATTATTTACGTAAGAAATAAATCATACAATGACATAACTTACAAGTCATATTCTGACATAAAAGCGATATAATAATACCGTCATATGCTTACATAAGAAACGGCTCATATTTTTACGTAAAATTGATGTACGATGAACGTCATACTTGAGCATTATAGCTTCAGGTCATCCTCTTACATACCACTGAGGTAATATTAATGTCATGACTGCATAAAAATAAACGGTATTTTTATGTTATTAAACTGTATTTTATACAATGTATTATACTATTTCATATTATGTATCGATTTAATAATCGATAGTGTAATTTCATGTAAAATTTCTTAATTTTTATTTTTGCTTGTAGTGTCAAAATTTTAGTTACCACAAATTATCTTTAAATGCAAGCATTAAATATACTTTTAACGTTGAAAAGATTAGGATTATCATATAAATAAAATGTATAAACTAATTTCAAAATCAATTGTTATATTGTAATAAAGGTACAGTAACAAAATAATCACTATTACCATATGAAAAATACAAACATTTCGACTTTACAACGTCCGTTGCAACAGTTATCAATTCTGGATTAAGGTAGTTCCAGCATGAAACCACTCTACGACAGATTCGGCTGAAATTTTTTTCACAGGTTTAGAATAGCTTTATTTATGAATTCCTAAAATTTCATAATTTTTGACCGTTTAGATCACGAGATATTTAAAGACAAAGTTCGCGATTTTGAGGGTCATGTCCCATTTAAAGCATGTAAAATGTCCGGTCTCTCCAACTATTTTTTATTATATTAAAAAATTCTCTCGACAGAATTGGAAAAAAAAGTAGGAGAGTGTTGAAAAATGTTTTTAGAATAAGTGAAAACAATAAAAGTAGAACCTCACCATTTTGTTATCGAGCTATAATAATTAAAAAAAATAATTTTCGATTCATTTCCAACCTGCTTCCTTTACAAATAATAGTGATCTGGCAACGCTGTGCGCAACGCTCTCTGATATAGCGTAGAATAAAAAGCGGGAAATTCAAATTTTTCACGGTTTTAGTAAAATTTAGCTGCGTAACTAAAATATTTAAATCACTATTTAAATTAGTTATAAATACAGAAACGATTAAATAAATAAATAAATAAATAAATATAACACTTTTTTTTTCTTTTAAACTTATATATTTTATAAAAAAATTAACATAAAGTAAAAACATGAATTTTTAATGACGGTATAAATATTTAAATATATTTAAATAAAAATTTAACACAAGTAACATAACGTTAAAATAAACTTTGGGTAATTTATAAATAAATGACTTACTTCACTCAATGTTTGGTTTTAAAAAATTAATAAGTTTGTTAATTATTCTCTTATTTTTGGTTACTCTAGGTTTTCCATTCTAATTTACTTGACATTAACTCAACAATGCCATTTCCTCCAAGATTATTGAACGTAGTTGTAAGTAACTCGTAATACGTTATTTTTGCAATTGCCACCTTTGTGCCGTAATTGCTTGGGCATTTTTTTAATTAACTAATATTATTAGAAAGCGCAATACTATTTGAATATACTGAGACCGTAAACAAAAATATATAAACACTCAAAGCAACGTTGCCAGATCACTGAAACTAGCAATATGTAATTGTATGTGTGAATGTCTGTGTGCCGAGGCTTCTAAATTTTTGTCTATAGTAAATACCCTGACTATACTATACCACGCTGGAACTACCTTAAATAAATAAACTTGAAAATAAAAAAAAAAAAGGTTTGGCACAGTGGATAACAGATCAGACCTCAAATTCAAAGGTCTCGGGATCGAGCCTACGAGTGCGCGGATTTTTTTTTTTTTTTAAATTTGTGGATACATCATGGGACCATCGTGGGTACACCGTGGAACCACGGTGGGTTTACCGTAAAATCACCGTGGGTACACTGTGTTTCGACCGTGATTCAAATCCGCGAGGGATAAGTATGCCACACAAACTCCAAGTTACCACTACCAAAACGACGAAAAAACCCTCAACATACTCCGCAAAAACTATGAATAACTACCATAGAAATTCCGAGTAAGTCCAAACACGACTCCGCGAAAACACCGATGAAACTCCAAAAAAACACCCACGAACTTCAGCGAGAACATCAAAAAAACTCCGTGTCGTAACTGTACACAAAAATACGGCTTGTTTACCATGAAAATGCCGTCAAAACTCCCTTGGTGCACCCAGTTTCAATCGAGTTTTTTCCGAATTCTTAGGGTGGCGCTAAAAGCGCGAGAATCCGTAAAAACTCAGACTAAATTACGAAGAAACACATGGAAAACTTCCACAAAACAACAAGAAAACTGCGTGATAATACCGACGAAACTCCAAGAGAACACCAATAAAACTCTGAAAAAAAACCAACGAATCAGTAAAAACACCAACAAAACTCCGCAAAAACTCCGCGTCGTAACTGTATACAAAAATACCGCTTTACTGGCATGAAAACACTGTCGAAACTTCCGCGTTACAGCCAGTTTCGCTCGAGTTTTTTCCGAATTTCTACGGTGGCGCTAAAATCGCTAGAATCTGTGGAAACTCCGACGAAACTACAAGGAAACACCAACAAAACTCCAAGAGAAAACTGGCAAAACTCTTCAAAAACACGAACAAAACTCCTTAAAAACTCCGTGTCGTAACTGCACACGAACGCAACGTTTCTACCGCGAAAACACTGTCGAAACTCCCTCGAAACACCGAGTTTCTGTCGAGTTTTTTCCGAGTTCCCACGGTGGCACCAAAACCGATAGGGAAAATAATAAATCGTTTTTTGACGATTAGAGACGATTAAAAGTGAAAAACCATGACGATTATGACTGTTGAAGACGATTAAAATTTTAATCGTCACAAATCGTTTTGTTTAATCACCCGAGTTGGAATATTATACGTAAGTTGAACGTTTTTAACGTTTTGAAAGTAAATTGAACGATTTTTTTGTATTTTGGTTCATAAAAAATTGGTAATTTCATGAGTTATGATTTTAGTTTAATGATAACATTAATTAATTTATTTCAATATTTGTAATCACAATTTTCATAACCTTGATATCATAATATATGAACAGATATCAATATATAGTGTTAATTCATTAGGCTCAGAATAAATTACAATAAATTAAGAAAAAAATTGATTTTCTATTTAAAGTTATAGTTTTTTAACCCGTTAAGGACACATGGGGTCCAATGGACCCCAGACAAATATTGAAGCATTTTTAAATCTAAAAAGACCCCGCTGGACCCCGTGTGTTCTCAACGGGTTAAGTAAGTAAGAAAAAAGTTACAAAGGTCAGAAACTAGGCCAGGGTCAATAACTGGCTCTTTTTCCTTATATTTGTTAAGCAAATTATTAGATAATTACTTTTTTTATAAACTTAAAAAAAAAATTTTATGACACTAAAATTAGCCGAGGTCTAATAATTTTTGGATTTTTTTTTAAACATTACATTTAAAAAAATTACACCTATGGTTTTTTTAAACTTGATACATGTGCGTATTTTTATTGTTTTATTTTTTTTTTATTTTTCTAATTAAATTGTTGAAAAAAAAATTAGAACATTTTGAATTATCTGCTAATTTCAGGATCGTATTTTTTTTTTTAAATTTTTTATCCGGAGTAATTTTTATTTTTTTAAATTAGAAAGTTATATTTTGAATTTAATTTTTTGTAGTTATTCTGTGTATTTAGAAGATTTTAAAATGATTACAAATTTGGGGAATTAATTATTAGTCTTAAAATTAAATTACTTATATAAAATAATTAACTATATTAAAATAGAATTTATTGATAAATAATAAAGAGTGAGGAATTCGTTTTTTCAATATTTTATTTTTTAAAAATTAAGATTGAGCCTATGGTACATTATCATTAATTTTAATTACATTATTATTTCATTATTTACAAAAAATATATTAAAATTATTAAATAAAATGTACATTTTTAAAATATAATCATGATTCATTTATACAATTAAAACTTATACTCAATATTTAATTTATAAAAATAATAAAAACTAAAATAATATTTTATAGTAATAAATTACCGTGTGTATAATGAGCGAATGCTCTGTGGGATTCTGGTGTAGGTGTGGTTAATTCAATAACTAACAATTAACACAAATTACAGATAAAAGAATAGATCTTTATTAAACAATATGTACACTAAAACTATGAGAAAAATAGCGAATGCAACTACAAGATACGCGATAGCGAATGCGACTGTAAACGAATACGCGTATAAATTCGACACGTGGTCGGTAGCGGTTAATAACGCGACAATTAATTTATAATTAATAAGACGCGAGCAACAATTCAATATATACTCAATAATTAGTAGCCTTGATATACTAGCTAATTATTGAGAATATTTAAACAGAGATTTAGCGAAGCGGTTCAGACTTATATCACACTAGTGATATATTTTGAGCGAAGCGGTTGGATGGATAGCTGAGTTTGTACTGCTCGATGTAGATTAGGAATAGACGTCGTCTTCTTCCTTCATGGCTGCTCGGTGGTGACGTGGCAGCATGGCTGCAGTAACGAATTTTCCCATTGGCTTAAAAGCGCGCCAACAGGAAATAGTTAGCCGCCAATTTCTCTGATTGGCCGGCTGGTAGCGGGTTCTCATGCCAACGTGGCACGGTCATGAGTAAGAAATTGCAGGTGTCGGGCCCAGATAGCGAGTGACCCGGCACTATTCTGACATTCAAGTCAGTAGCGAGTTCGGCTGCTCCCGTACGTAGCGAAAGTACACGAAGCTTTTCAAAATGATTAAGCTCGTGACTGAACACCGTGTCATGAAAAATTATTTACAAAAAATTACAATTATTATTAAAAACTCTTATTGAAACTATTCTAGCTTACGTTTTTTAGAAGAACAATAAATGCTGCCCATATCATGACAACTCTCACGCTTACGGATGTAGTCATCTAGGACTTCGATTGTTATTTCCTGACTCTTTGCAGTTGCTGGTGCAAATTGACAGGTACTTCCAACCGAATTCTCTTGTACTTCTCCAGCAGCTTGAGGTGAAGATGTTGACGACCCATCTGAATCCGCACATTTTTTCTTCATCAGTCTATCACGATACTCCTGATAGCTGATTTTCTGCCGAGAACTTGATTGCTTCAATTCAGTTTTAGTGGAAACACTTTCTTGAGCCGATGAACTGGAGCTTGTCACAATCCGATTCATTGAGTTAATTCGGACAGGTGGATTTTTAAATAAACACATCACGCGTTTTTGTATTTTCGGTGACAGTTTATTTAAGACTTCTTTGAATTCCCTGTCCATCTTTATCAGCAGATCGAAGGTCACTTTTGTATCGAGCAGCCAAAACCAAAGATTCCCATCTATGATTTCGGGAATCTTCCACTGCGACGATTGGATGGTGAAATAAATACAATACGACGCCACAACTGCCGGTTTGTACTTCAGGCACATTGATGTCATCTGTAACGTGTAGTTCGCCATCTGCAGAAAAATCTTGCATAGTTGTTTGCAAGCTTTTATTTCTCTGCAGAATTCCGTGATGTAATGATGAGGGTGATTAACTCCCATCTTAAATCCCAGTGTTGCTAGAAGAATACGCTCATTTACTATGAGTGCTTTGACATTCTCCTGGAACTCGGCAGTCGTAGTGTCCAGTTGTTGATCCCTGGTTTTCTTCAAACAGATATGAAGAGCACTTATTACCTCCTTCGATTTTTGTGGCTCTTCTTCAACCTTTGCCGCCACAAAAATTGCCGCCGTTGCAACTTCATAACGATGAAACTTGGCCAATGAATGGTGAATGAAAAATCTGCGCATGTACACTATGGCAGTATGTACACAAACTTCTGATAATTTAAGCCGCTTGCCTAAATCATTTATTAAGTAAGCGGCTTGTTGTTTATAGTCTAATTCCTTCTCCGCGCTGATACCATCCTTGAAGCTTGGAGAGTTCTTCAGCTCTTCTTTGTTCAAATACCACTTTTGCGCCATTTTTATACAAAATTTTTCAGGATCTATCGAACTTCACTGTAAACTTTCGTACTTTATACTGAAACAGCTTACGCACTTTGAAATAACACAATTTTGTTTTTTCCGTAAATTTTAATATATTCTCAGACGAACTGTCGGGTATGGAGTTCGAGAATAAAGTGAAAAAATATTGACAAGACTCTGATATTTATAGGATTTTATAACAAAGCAGTTTAAGATTTTGTCCTAGTGCAATTGTCACAACAATGGATATGGGGGTAATTAGAAACTAATAGTTTGGGGCTGAAGAAATTTACCTGAGGTAGAAAAGGTCATTAGACTAATGACTCAAAATATTATGGTCATTAGGGTTTGAATATAATTAATTTTTCTGTGAACGACTCAAGACCTGATGGCAAATAATTAAGTTCGTAATTGAATATTTATGTGGAAGTCTCAAATAATGAATTTGAAATTTTCTGAAAATTAAAGTACACGGAAATAAATTAACTGTGTACATTAAGAGGCGACAAATAATATAATGATGATGTCATTAGTAAATATTATCATTCTAAATAGTAATTCTTTAACTTGTAATTCAAACGCAAATAATTATAGAATAAATATTAAAATTTATTGTTTATACAGGAAAAATTAATATTTGAGTTCCCCGCATGGAAAAGTTATATATTGTTAAAAATATATATGGTGAATATGTGATAAATATATGGCTGCAAAAATATATATATTCACAAATATATGTTTTTTACATATATTGGAGTATATATTTTTAATAATATATTTCTTTTCATATAATGTTTTATATTTCTGTATATATATAATCTCATATAATTCTCAATATATTTTTGTCATATATGGATGGTATATATGTAATTTATAAAGTACAATATAATAAAATTTACATATATTTTGAGTCATATAATTTGTGATATATTGTCTGTATATGGAAGAACTTATATGTTTAAATCTATGGTTTATGGTATATTTTTCCAATAGATAAAAAATTATTTTTTTCTCGATATATTAAAAATTATAGTCTTTACACGCCTATATTTTTTTAAAGCTGCCTAATAGCATAGAAATGAAAATTGCAAACTGAAATGCATGGTTTTTGCTATGTAACATACCATAGTACGAAAAATATGTATAGTATTAAATATTTTGCAATATACTGGAAAACTTGTATAAAAAATATACATCATACTGTATATTAACAAAGATACTACTTTCAATACAATATATCAATATATAATAAAATATACCAAGATATATATGCTAAACATACATGAAAAAAGTTATATTGATAAATTTATGATCAATATATTTTTTTCAGTATATTATCATATATTAATATGGCAAAAATATAAATATTATTTTATATATTGTGCAATATATCACATTGTAATATTCATATATTTTTTCAGATATGAAGTTTTTGCATGCGGGATGCGTGAAATTTTTTTTTATATAAAATAAATATGAACTAAAGAAAATGTTTAAATAATGTAAATTTTTGGTTAAAGGCGGCATAAATCAACATTGTCAATATATTATTAAGAATGAATTTACAAATTATGTTTTGAGAGCTAGGGGTACCAAAAGGTTCCGTCGTACTGTCTGAGCAAAACCTGCATGAAATTATTGCAAATTTCAAGTCTGAGGTGATGGTATAAGTGCCGATTGGGCCCATCCTAGGGGCTTACCCCATCTGGCGTCATGTGAGCGACTCCTTTCAGCAAGATCGAGTCTCCTCTTGACCAGCTGCTCCGTCTATTCTGCACCCGGGCTGTCACTCAACGTTGTTAAGATTTTTCCCTGTCGTATGATGTTTTAAGACCCGAGACGCTTCTATGCCAACATTCTCTTCTATGATCAACATAGAATATCCCGGTTTTATCGAGGTTCTTCATCGGTTTAAGTATCGTCTGATTTAGGTACCAGAGTTTTTCCGCAATCTTGCAAAAATTACATTATTTCACAACACTTTTGTTTTTATTAAATAAATTACACAATTTTCTCTGATCCTATTATTTAATCCTTTAGAGTCAGAGGATCTCGAAACGTCTCCGTTTGAGACTAGTGGGGAGAGCGCGAATCGTAGAGTCCCGTGAGCATGTATGAGTGACATGTGAGAGTATTAGTGAGCCTGTGAGTACCCTTCCACTCGTTTGAAACTCGCGCTGCGTTCATCGACAGAGCCGTAGTTAGTATTGTTGACGTGAGGAAATAGTCTCCAAAAGTAAGGTTAGAAAAATTAAAAAAATTTTATACATTGCTATGTAATTGCAATATTACTTAACTATATTTATAATGAAGCCAAATATTGTTCTTACTTTGAATTTAAGTCCTTTGATATTTATTATTTGATAAATTAAAAATAAAAAATAAAATAATTGTTACTTCCCGGTTAGGTGAAATTCTTCGCCCTATAATACGGCCCTGTCACATTTGCTTCGCGCTCTTCCTAATTCTATCGGGCTCCGCCAGACCGAAGAGTGGGGTTTCAAGGTCAGACTCTAAAGGGTCAACTAAACAGGCAGTGTTTGAGAAAATAAGATTCTCGAGACTTGTGTTTTTCCCCGAGATCTTACAAATTATTATCTTGTAAAATTCTAAAGTTATTTAAGTATTTGTGTTTCTTTACAAATTTCTTTAAGTGACGAGATGTTTAAATTCTGTGAATGCCTTCTGTTATTACAGAGTTTTGTCCCAATGAATATCTAGTAAAAAGAGTTTTTTGTTCATATTACATGGTATTTATTTGTCACATTAAAATTTTGAGCGGTAGTGCCTATAGCAAGCAGGTGCACCGTAGACGAAACACTAATCCTGGCAACAAATTTGTCGCGACAGTCGTAAAGTGGTGATAGTCCATCGGCTGAAGAGGAGGTCCCGTAAACATTTTGTTGGCACCGGGTAAATCCAACTGTATCTTATGTATTTAGGGCCAAGGATCACGAAAATTGGGTCCATTTTGTTCAAAAGTGGTGCAAACAATTGTTTATAACAATTTAATTGTTTAAATCAAAATAACTCCCGAACGGCTGGTTTGTTGCGGCAGTGTAGAGGAAAATAAATGTTTAGAATAAAAAAATACACAAAAAAAATATCATGTGTTTTTTTTGCATCTCAAATATTTCGCGAGATATAATAATAAAACGAGCCGGCGCTCGGACCTCTTCCTCGCGCACTAGCGACTGCCTATGCGCGAGCTCTCTCCGCCAAATCGCGTCAGATGCTGGATAGACCGGAATTTTTCTAAGTTTTTTAAATTGAAAATCATAGAAAAATAAAAAAAAAAATCGATTAATTGTCGATACTACCAATCGACAGCATTTTTTCTGAAACGAATTTTTGTCGTATCGTCAAAAGACGTTTGTTTTTTGTTCACAAATGTTATAAACAAATGGATTTTTTCAAAGTCCAGATTGGGTTCAAAAAATCGATTAATTGTCGATACTACCAATCGACAGCGTTTTTTATGAAACGAATTTCTGTCGTATCGTCAAAAAACGTTTTTTGGTAGTATCGACATTTTTTCGATTTTTTGAACCCATTTCGGACTTTGAAAAAATCCATTTGTTTATAACATTTGTGAACAAAAAAAAAAACGTCTTTTGACGATACGACAAAAATTCGTTTCAGAAAAAATGCTGTCGATTGGTAGTATCGACAATTAATCGATTTTTTTTTTATTTTTCTATGATTTTTAATTTAAAAAATTCCGGCCCATCCAGCATCTGACGCGATTTGGCGGAGAGAAAGCTCGCGCATAAGCAGTCGCTAGTGCGCGAGGGAGAGGTCCGAGCGCCGGCTCGTTTTTTTATTATATCTCGCGAAATATTTGAGATGCAAAAAAAACACACGATACCTTTTTTGTGTATTTTTTTATTCTAAACATTTTTTTTTTCTACACTGCCTCAACAAACCAGCCGTTCGGGAGTTATTTTGATTTAAACAATTAAATTGTTATAAACAATTGTTTGCACCACTTTTGAACAAAATGGACCCAATTTTCGTGATCATTGGCCCAAAATACATAAGATACAGTTGGATTTACCCGGTGCCAACAAAATGTTTACGGGACCTCCTCTTCAGCCGATGGACTATTACTGCTAATTTAAAAAAAATATCTCCCATTCTACGTGTCAACTTATAATAAAATCATTACAATCTATTACTAACTTTTTTTTACATATTATCTTTTGATATTCATCCGAAAATCATCTGAAATTCATATTTGTGTCAAAATATGACTTACGCATGATATTCAGCTGATCACCTGTGAATTACCGGCGAAATTTCGCAATTTTTTACACGGGTGATGTTTAAAATTAAAACCCGAAACCTGGATGTCAATATAAAAAATAAATTTTATAATACACATCATAATTTTTTAATTTTCAAATTACAAATTTTAAATTCCAAAAATTAATTTTTCCTGCATAGACAATAAATTTTAATATTTATTTTATAATTATTTACGTTTGAATTGTAAATGAAAGAATACCTATTTAAAATGATACTATTTACTGATTACCGTCATTATGTTATTTGTCGCCTCTTAATGTACACAGGTAATTTATTTCCGTATACTTTAATTTTCAGAAAATTTTAAATCTATTATTTGAGACTTCGGCATAAATATATAATGACAAACTTAATTATTTGCCATTTGGTCTTTCACAGGAATAGTAATTACGTTCACACGTGAATATGCAGACCTTAATGACCATAATATTGTGAGTTCTAAGTCTAATTACCTTTTCCTAATTACATCAGGTACATTTCTTCAGCCCCAAACTATTACTTTTTAATTACCCCCATACCCATTGTTGTGACAATTTCTTTTGTTATAAAATCCCTTAAATTTTAGTGTCTTGTCAATATTTCCTCACTTTATTCTCGAACTTCATACCCAACAGTTCGTCTGAGAATATTTCAAAAGTTACGGAAAAAACCAAATTGTGTTATTTCAAAGTGCTTAAGCTGTTCCAGTGCAGAGTAAGAAAGTTTCCAGTGAAGTTAAATTAACAGTGAAAAATTGTGAATAAAAATGGCTCAAAATTGGTATTTCAGCAAAGAAGAGTTGAAGAACTCTCCTAGTTTCAAGGATGGCATCAGCGCGGAGAAGGAGCGAGATCACAAACAACAAGCCGCTTACCTTATAACTGATTTGGGCAAGCGGCTAAAGTTGTCAGAAGTCTGTGTGCACACTGCCATTGTGTACATGCACAGATTCTTTATTCACCATTCATTAGCCAAGTTTCACCGGTATGAAATTGCCACGGCAGCGATTTTTCTGGCGGCAAAGGTGGAAGAAGAGCCACAAAAATCGCAGGCGGTCATCAGCGCTCTTCATGTCTGCCTTAACAAATACGAAGCTCACCAACTGGACACTACTTTTGCCGAGAACCAGGAGAAGGTCAAGGCACTAACTTCAAATGAGCAACTTCTTCTGGGAACACTTGGATTCAAGATGGGGGTTAGTCACCCTCATCATTACATCAAGAAATTCTGTGGGGAAATAAAAGCTTGCAAGGAATTATGCAAGATTTTCCTGCAGATGGCTAATTACACTTTACAGATGACGTCAATGTGCGTGAAATATAAACCGGCAGTTGTGGCGTCATTCTGTATTTATTTCACCATCCAATCATCGCAGTGGAAGATTCCCCAAGTCATAGACGGGAATCTTTGGTTTTGGCTCCTCGACACCAAAGTGACCTTCGATTTACTGATTAAGATGGACAGGGAGTTCAAAGCGGTTTTAGATAAAATGTCACCCAGGATAAAAAACTGGGTGATGGGATTATTTAAAAATTCATCGGTCAAAGTGACTGCAGTGAATCGGATAGCGACGACCCCCAGTTCATCGGATCCAGAAATTGTTTCCGGTAACCCTGAAGTCGAGAAGCCAAGGACCCGACGAAAAATCAGCTATCACGAGTATCGGTGATAGACTGATGAAGAAAAAATCTGAATCAGATGGATCATCGACTTCTTCACCTCCTGATGTAGAAGTTCAGGATAATTTCATTGGAAGTACCTGCCAGCTTGTACCCTCAACTGAAGCGGATCTGGACCACAGCCGTAAGCATCAAAATAATTACGACATGGGCAGTATTTTGTGTTCTGCTAAGAGACGTAAGCTTTTGTAGTTTCAATAATTTTTTACTTTTTTGTACATAATTATTTATCATCCAGTTATTTTTTATTGTAAAATATTAATGTAGGTTTTATTATTTTCATAAATTAAATATTAAGTTTTTTATGTAAATAGTAAATAGTAAAATAGTAAATTATATTTTAAAAATTTACTTTTTATTTAATAAGTTTAATATATTTTTTGTAAATAATTAAATAATAATGTAATTAAAATTAATGATAATGCACCATAGACTTAATCATGTCTTTTGAAAAATAAAATATTAATAAAACGAAATCCTCTTTTTGTTTTGATTTTAATATAATTAATTATTTTATATAAGTAATTTTATTTTAAGAGTAATAATTAATTTTTATGACAGTAAAGTTAGCGAACATCTGACAATTTTTCAAACTTTGAAATAATAAATTAAAATGTTTACAAAATAAAATGAAAAATTCATATTTAGACAATTCGAAATTCAGTAGATGCATTTTTTAAAAATTTTATTACTTTAATTATTTAATTTTTTTAGATGTAATTAAAAAATTGTCGGATGTCTACTGCACTTACACTTAGTTAATTTTTCCAAATTAAATTTTTATAAAATTTTTTAATGAATGCAGAATAAAAATCAAAAATTTAGTTCAAAATATCACTTTCTATTTTTAAAAAATACAAATTATCTTCGAATAAAAAATTTAAAAAAAAAATATGATCCTGAAGTTAGCAGACAGTTAAAAATTTTCAAATGTATTTTTCAAGAATTTAATTAAAAAAAAATAATTGCTCATATATGAAATTAAAAAAACTATAGGTGCAATTTTTTAAAATGTCATGTTTGAAAAAAAAATTCAAAAATTAGACGTCGGCTACTTTCAGTGTCATAAATAGGGCCAAGATTTTTGCTTTAATTTAAAATCAAGCAATAATAAATACTGGTGTCAAATTTTTGAAATTACGGAAAAAATATTGGTTGTTGAAAAAAATTTTTTAAGCAAAAGTCCTAGAAAATTTAATTAAAAAAAAAAATGTCTCTTATTATTTTTTCTTAGGACTAAAAAGAAAACCGTAATTTCAAAATTAAGATTTCCACAATTATCAAAAATTTGAATTATTCATATGAATATTAATTTTAGAATTACGGTGAAAATATTGGCCGTATAAACAAATTTTTCGAGTAAAAGTTGTTCAGAATTTAATTAAAAAAAAAAAAAATGTCTTTTATTATTTTTTCTTAGGACTAAAAAGAAAACCGTAATTTCAAAATTAAGATTTCCACAATTATCAAAAATTTGAATTATTCATATGAATATTAATTTTAGAATTACGGTGAAAATATTGGCCGTATAAACAAATTTTTCGAGTAAAAGTTGTTCAGAATTTAATTAAAAAAAAAAAAAATGTCTCTTATTATTTTTTCTTAGGACTGAAAAGAAAGCCGTAATTTGAAAATTCAGATTTTCATAATTCTTAAAAATTAGAATTATTAAAATAAATAAATAGAAACTTTATTGATATAAAATTCTTGAATTTTTGAGGTCGGGAAGAGAAAAATCGGTTTATTAGTGGAAGCAGACAAAAAATATCGAAATATATTTTGAAAATTATGAATTTTTAACTTCCCGCTAAGAAAATTGTAAATTTTCAAAAATTCGGGAAGTTATTGGTTTCTGTCCGATTTACGAAAATCGAATTTCCATCAGATGTCGACGTTTTGAGGTCCTAGGAAGCTATTCTGACTTATTTCAAGATCATATCCGAGTGTATGTATGTACGTACGTACGTACGTATGTAAATACCTGTATCTTTTGAACGGATGAACCGCTTTTGAACTTTAAGGTGTCATTCGACGCGGATTGTCAATATCTTGAAGCCGTGAGAAAATTGAGCTTGATCGGTAGGGCTCGTTCAGAGATATTCCAAAAATAAAATTTTTTCAAAAATGTTTTTTTTGGATAACTTTTAATGTGCTCCATAGATTGATTCCAAAATGAACTGGGCTCTAGAGCTTTATAAGCCGCGTCGGATGCCACTTCAACCATCAAAATCGGTTTATTCGTTCAAAAGAAACCGTTGTCGAAAGAATTAAAAAAAAAAATTTTTATTTTTTCTGAAATATCTCAAAAACAACTCGATAAATCGAATTCAAAATTTGATCAGCTTTAGAACTTGATAAAACGCGTCGATTGCCACCTCAACCGTCTCAATCGGTTTATTCGTTTGAGAGATATCGTTGGAGAAAAAATGGTGAAAAACGTTTTTTTTCGAAAACATCAGCATACAAACGTATTTTCGAGCTCGAAAATGTATTCACAATAATGTTTTCGAGGTTCTTGAGCTCGAAAACAGCGGGAAGTTTTGGGGCTGGCCCGCAGGGTCAACTGACAGACCTATTTTTTTTTCATTTGTTGCTTTCATTTTATACTCAATACTCTAATTCAGTATAATAAATTGCGATGTAGTCAGTAAAAATTTTTAAAATAAATTTAAATATGTTGCTTTGTCAAAATTACAAATTTTATAATGCCGTCATGCTATACAATACGTATAGTAATTTTTCTATAAAATATTACATGAAAAATACCGTAAAATTCTCTAAGTGTAGATTGAAAAGTTAAAATTATTTTATTTTATTATTCCTGTAAGTAAATTAATTACACTTGAGTACCCAAGATGTCAAAGAAAATCATCGAGTGTCAAAATTTTTATCACCGAAAAATTCCATATAATTTTTATAGGCCACCGAAAATTATACAAAATTTTTCTCGTGACTTTGATTACATTGTCATTGAATCGCAGATACCGACGCAATTACTATTGTTATTATTTTGTATCGGTAACTGCGAGCCACTCACAGGTGAGAAAATTTCCCCTCTCTTTAAAAAAAATTCAATTGGCTCGCGGATACCGACGCAGTTATTTTTCTGATTACTTTGCATCGGTAATTGCGAGCCACTCACAGATGAGAAAATTTTTCCTCCACTGCTAAATAAGTTCTCATTGGGTCGCCAATACCGATGCGACTATTATTGTTGTTATTTTTTTCAGAACTAACTTCTAACATAAAGGGATTTTTTTTAACAAAATTTTTTAGCCAAAATGAAACACAAACACTAAATAAATATAAAAACACAAAATTAAAACATATCAACAAACTTTGTAAAGTTTGCGAGCAAACGGGTACAAAATAATATAACTTAAGAAACATAAACTATGTAACAACAAACATGTAATAACTAAAATGATAAATAAAGAGAATTTTAAGAGTAAAGTAACTTTTAACAAAATTTCATGTAACTCTTTCACTATTTTTTCTGATTAACCGCAACTCAAATTTTACCACCAATCTTCCCACACGGAAAAATTATATATGCGGCATATATTCAGATTTGCCCGAATATATACGGATATATAATTTTTCCGTGTGGGTTTCCCGACGGAGATTCGGGAGATCCGAACCCTGGTCCATCTTGACCATACCCGGTAAACTGGCTGCATACACCCCCAATCTTCAAGTCTTTTTAAGTAAAAAATGAACTTAAAAAATTGCCCGTGTAAAAAAGTTGCGGTATTCCACAGGTGATCCGCTGAATATCATGTGGAAGTAAGATTTTGACACAAATATATGAATTTCAGATGAATTCCTGATGAATACACAAAGATAGTATAGAAATATAGTTTTAGTGATAGATTGTATGAAAAATTCTATTACAAAAAAAAATTTTTTTTACGGGGAATTTGGGAGTTTTTTTAGCGAAGTGATCTCGGAGTGATGTGGATTTTATGTCATTCCCAACTCACTCCTGTCCGGAGTTTCAACATTTCAATGAATTTATATTAAACTGTTAAACACTTCGCGAATTTTTTTTTAGTGCATTGACCTAAAAGAGCTTTAATTGGTAAATTTTTCAAATTCATTTTAGTTTAGAAAAAAAAAAATTTTTTTGTAGAAAATTTTTTTTCAGGTGGTCCATTATGCCCCAGATATCGCCGATCAGCTTAAAATATCAAAAATAACATGATTTGACCGAAAATGAAAGAAAAAAAATTACTAAATTTTTAAGGGGGGCCTTCATGCCCCAGGTTCCCCTATTACTTCGTTATAGTCCATCGGCTGAAGAGGAGGTCCCGTAAACATTTTGTTGGCACCGGGTAAATCCAACTGTATCTTATGTATTTTGGGCCAAGGATCACGAAAATCGGGTCCATTTTGTTCAAAAGTGGTGCAAACAATTGTTTATAACAATTTAATTGTTTAAATCAAAATAACTCCCGAACGGCTGGTTTGTTGGGGCAGTGTAGAGGAAAAAAAATGTTTTTTACATTAAAAATCATAGAAAAATAAAAAAAAAAATCGATTAATTGTTGATACTACCAATCGACAGCATTTTTTCTGAAACGAATTTTTGTCGTATCGTCAAGAGACGTTTTTTTTTTTGTTCACAAATGTTATAAACAAGTGGATTTTTTCAAAGTCTAGATTGGAATAAAAAAATCGATAAAATGTTGATACTACCAATCGACAGCATTTTTTCTGAAACGAATTTTTGTCGTATCGTCAAAAGAAGTTTTTTTTTTTGTTCACAAATGTTATAAACAAATGGATTTTTTCAGTCTAGATTGGGATAAAAAAATCGATAAAATGTTGATACTACCAATCGACAGCATTTTTTCTGAAACGAATTTTTGTCGTATCGTCAAAAGACGTTTTTTTTTTGTTCACAAATGTTATAAACAAATGGATTTTTTCAAAGTCCAGATTGGGTTCAAAAAATCGAAAAAATGTCGATAATACCAAAAAACGTCTTTTGTGGATACAACAGAAATTTGTGTCATAAAAAATGCTGTCGATTGGTAGTATCAACATTTTATCGATTTTTTTATCCCAATCTAGACTTTGAAAAAATCCATTTGTTTATAACATTCGTGAACAAAAAAAAAAACGTCTTTTGACGATACGACAAAAATTCGTTTCAGAAAAAATGCTGTCGATTGGTATTATCGACAATTAATCGATTTTTTTTTTATTTTTCTATGATTTTTAATTTAAAAAACTTAGAAAAATTCCGGCCTATCCAGCATCTGACGCGATTTGGCGGAGAGAGAGCTCGCGCATAGGCAGTGCGCGAGGGAGAAGTCCGAGCGCCGGCTCGTTTTTTTATTATATCTCGCGAAATATTTGAGATGCAAAGAAAACACATGATACCTTTTTTGTGTATTTTTTTATTCTGAACATTTTTTTCCTCTACACTGCACCAACAAACCAGCCGTTCGGGAGTTTTTTTGATTTAAACAATTAAATTGTTATAAACAATTGTTTGCACCACTTTTGAACAAAATGGACCCGATTTTCGTGATACTTGGCCCCAAATACATAAGATACAGTTGGATTTACCCGGTGCCCAAAAAAATGTTTACGGGACCTCCTCTTCAGCCGATGGACTATGCGCAGTATGCACTCGCTTCGCTCGTGCCTGCGCACCTGCGACTCGTGCTAAACGCATCGCGCTGACACATTATGAATCACTTACCTTACTAGTTACGCCAATAACTATTGAATTGTTATTTTTCAATAAATCAATTGTAAAAAAATAAAATCAAAATATGCACATTTAGAAAATTTTAAAAAATACAGGTGCAATTTTTAAAAATATTTTTTTGTTATGGTTTATCGCCTAAAAAAAAACAAAGAATTATTAGACGTCTGCTAACTTCAGTATCATAAATAAAATTATTATAATTTTTCAATCTAAACTGAGAGAATTTTACGGTATTTTTTGGTTATAATTTATAGAAAAATTACTAAGGTTAGGGGCCCAGTTTCTGACTTTTTTAGAGTGCTGGTTGGGGTTATATTATAACAATTAATGTAAAATTTAATTTAATGAGAAAAACAATTATTCTATCGACTAGTTTATGATTTGTCTATCTATCCTCCTAACCTAAACTGTTTAGACTCCACTTAAAAATCGCTTCCTCAGCCGCTTATGGCTAAAATATTTGTTCTTATTTAGTTGATATTTGCTATGTTTTTTAAATTGCCATTAATTAGGCTCAGAATAAATTACAATAAATTAAGAAAAAATTGATTTTCTTTTTGAAGTTATAGTTTTTTAACCCGTTGAGGACACATAGGGTCCAATGGACTCCAGACAAATATTGAAGCATTTTTAAATCTAAAAAGACCCCGCTGGACCCCGTGTGTTCTCAACGGGTTAAGTAAGTAAGAAAAAAGTTACAAAGGTCAGAAACTAGGCCAGGGTCAATAACTGGCTCTTTTACCTTATATTTGTTAAGGAAATTATTAGATAATTACTTTTTTTTTCAACTTAAAAAAAAATTTTATGACACTAAAATTAGCCGAGGTCTAATAATTTTTGGATTTTTTTTTAAACATTACATTTAAAAAAATTACACCTATGGTTTTTTTAAACTTGATACATGTGCGTATTTTTATTGTTTTATTTTTTTTTTATTTTTCTAATTAAATTGTTGAAAAAAAAATTAGAACATTTTGAATTATCTGCTAATTTCAGGATCGTATTTTTTTTTTTAAATTTTTTATCCGGAGTAATTTTTATTTTTTTAAATTAGAAAGTTATATTTTGAATTTAATTTTTTGTAGTTATTCTGTGTATTTAGAAGATTTTAAAATGATTACAAATTTGGGGAATTAATTATTAGTCTTAAAATTAAATTACTTATATAAAATAATTAACTATATTAAAATAGAATTTATTGATAAATAATAAAGAGTGAGGAATTCGTTTTTTCAATATTTTATTTTTTAAAAATTAAGATTGAGCCTATGGTACATTATCATTAATTTTAATTACATTATTATTTCATTATTTACAAAAAATATATTAAAATTATTAAATAAAATGTACATTTTTAAAATATAATCATGATTCATTTATACAATTAAAACTTATACTCAATATTTAATTTATAAAAATAATAAAAACTAAAATAATATTTTATAGTAATAAATTACCGTGTCATGAAAAATTATTTACAAAAAATTACAATTATTATTAAAAACTCTTATTGAAACTATTCTAGCTTACGTTTTTTAGAAGAACAATAAATGCTGCCCATATCATGACAACTCTCACGCTTACGGATGTAGTCATCTAGGACTTCGATTGTTATTTCCTGACTCTTTGCAGTTGCTGGTGCAAATTGACAGGTACTTCCAACCGAATTCTCTTGTACTTCTCCAGCAGCTTGAGGTAAAGATGTCGAGGACCCATCTGAATCCGCACATTTTTTCTTCATCAGTCTATCACGATACTCCTGATAGCTGATTTTCTGCCGAGAACTTGATTGCTTCAATTCAGTTTTAGTGGAAACACTTTCTTGAGCCGATGAACTGGAGCTTGTCACAATCCGATTCATTGAGTTAATTCGGACAGGTGGATTTTTAAATAAACACATCACGCGTTTTTGTATTTTCGGTGACAGTTTATTTAAGACTTCTTTGAATTCCCTGTCCATCTTTATCAGCAGATCGAAGGTCACTTTTGTATCGAGCAGCCAAAACCAAAGATTCCCATCTATGATTTCGGGAATCTTCCACTGCGACGATTGGATGGTGAAATAAATACAATACGACGCCACAACTGCCGGTTTGTACTTCAGGCACATTGATGTCATCTGTAACGTGTAGTTCGCCATCTGCAGAAAAATCTTGCATAGTTGTTTGCAAGCTTTTATTTCTCTGCAGAATTCCGTGATGTAATGATGAGGGTGATTAACTCCCATCTTAAATCCCAGTGTTGCTAGAAGAATACGCTCATTTACTATGAGTGCTTTGACATTCTCCTGGAACTCGGCAGTCGTAGTGTCCAGTTGTTGATCCCTGGTTTTCTTCAAACAGATATGAAGAGCACTTATTACCTCCTTCGATTTTTGTGGCTCTTCTTCAACCTTTGCCGCCACAAAAATTGCCGCCGTTGCAACTTCATAACGATGAAACTTGGCCAATGAATGGTGAATGAAAAATCTGCGCATGTACACTATGGCAGTATGTACACAAACTTCTGATAATTTAAGCCGCTTGCCTAAATCATTTATTAAGTAAGCGGCTTGTTGTTTATAGTCTAATTCCTTCTCCGCGCTGATACCATCCTTGAAGCTTGGAGAGTTCTTCAGCTCTTCTTTGTTCAAATACCACTTTTGCGCCATTTTTATACAAAATTTTTCAGGATCTATCGAACTTCACTGTTAACTTTCGTACTTTATACTGAAACAGCTTACGCACTTTGAAATAACACAATTTTGTTTTTTCCGTAAATTTTAATATATTCTCAGACGAACTGTCGGGTATGGAGTTCGAGAATAAAGTGAAAAAATATTGACAAGACTCTGATATTTATAGGATTTTATAACAAAGCAGTTTAAGATTTTGTCCTAGTGCAATTGTCACAACAATGGATATGGGGGTAATTAGAAACTAATAGTTTGGGGCTGAAGAAATTTACCTGAGGTAGAAAAGGTCATTAGACTAATGACTCAAAATATTATGGTCATTAGGGTTTGAATATTCAGGTGTGAACGTAATTAATTTTTCTGTGAACAACTCAAGACCTGATGGCGAATATTTAAGTACGTAATTGAATATTTATGTGGAAGTCTCAAATAATGAATTTAAAATTTTCTGAAAATTAAAGTACACGGAAATAAATAAACTGTGTACATTAAGAGCCGACAAATAATATAATGATAAAATCATTAGTAAATATTATCATTCTAAATAGTAATTCTTTAACTTGTAATTCAAACGCAAATAACTATAGAATAAATATTAAAATTTATTGTTTATACAGGAAAAATTAATATTTGAGTTCCCCGCATGGAAAAGTTATATATTGTTAAAAATATATATGGTGAATATGTGATAAATATATGGCTGCAAAAATATATATTCACGAATATATGTTTTAGGTAGATTTTTTTAAAAATCTAGGTATTGTATTTGTCCGCATGGTCGATTTTTCAAGGAATTTTGTCACAACCTATCATAGTTAGTTGAGTAGAGTTCGAAAATACCATTCGTTGAAAAATTTATATATGTATGTATATATATATATATATATATATATGTAATAGAACCAAGTTTTGAGAACACGATTGCGCCTAGAATCCTTATCGGGTGCTAATGAAATTTTTTACACTTATTCTATGAGCGATTACCACGGTTAAGTTCGGAGATGGGCTAAATCGTTCGATTAGTTTAGAAGATATGGCTGTTTCAAATTCCCACGATTTTTCAAAAAAAAAACATTTTATCCACTTTCAAGTTCATATAACTTTAAAACTAAAACTCATAGATGATTTCCGTAAAAAGTATTTGAAAGCTTGTCTAATAAGCTTTAATTTATGACCTTAAACTTGATGTTTTGACCATTTCTTCAAATAATTTGATAGCCTTGAAAATTTTAATGGAATCAAAAAATGTTTTAAATATGGTGTTCATTCAACATCATTTATGCATTTCCCATTATAATCAAATTTCGTCAGTTGTATTTTATTGTGCACAAAATAACCTGTAAATTTCACAGCTATTTTATATTTTAAAAGCATTTCTTTTATTACTTATGATGTATCAAATGTACCTCTACGACGTATGATTATAACTGGTCTTGTCATTACGATTGCACCTACAGTTCTTATCGGATCTTAATGAAATTTTTCACACTTATTCTATAGGCGATTATCTTGATCAAGTTCAAAGATGGGCTGAATCGTTTGAATAGTTGTGAAGTTATGGCTGTTTGAAATTTCCACGAGTTTTCGAAAAAATCAGTTTTTATTCACTGTTGAAGTTCATATAACATTAAAACTAAAACTGATAGACAACTCCAGTAAAAATTATTTGAAAGATTGTCTGATAAGCTTTAATTAAAGACCTTAAACTTAATGTTTTGACCATTTCTTCCAATAATTTGATAGCCTTAAAAATTTTAATGGAATCAAAAAATGTTGAAAATATGGTTTTCATTTCACATAACTTATGCATTTCCCATTATAATACAATTTTGTCAGTTGTATTATAGTGTGAACAAAATAACCTGTAAATTTCACTGCTATTTTATATTTTAAAAGTATTTTTTTTATTATTTATGCTGTTTCAATCGTACCTGTACGTCCTATAATTATAACTGATCTTGCCATCGTAATAGTCATTACAATTATGATCTCATACTAATTAAAATTTCTATACTTTGTTTACGTGAAGGTTAGTTTAGTAAATTACCTATATAATGTTTTGTCAAACCAACTATCTGAAGTTCTCTATCGAAAATAGTCGTTGTCTTTTTTTACTCTTACTCTTAGAAAACGAGCCTAATTTCATATCATGACTATACACTAACATGTATCACAAGATATGTATGTATGAAACTTTTTATATAGATTAATTGGAAAATCTACCTTCCATTTCGGCTGCCGAATGGCCTTTTTTTTACATATATTGGAGTATATATTTTTAATAATATATTTCTTTTCATATAATGTTTTATATTTCTCTATATATATAATCTCATATAATTCTCAATGTATTTTTGTCATATATGGATGGTATATATGTAATTTATAAAGTACAGTATCATAAAATTTACATATATTTTGACTCATATAATTTGTGATATATTGTCTGTATATAATTGATCGTATATGGAAGAACTTATATGTTTAAATCTATGGTTTATGGTATAATTTTCCAATAGATAAAAAATTATTTTTTTCTCGATATATTGAAAATTATAGTCTTTATACACCTATATTTTTTTAAAGCTGCCTAATAGCATAGAAATGAAAATTGCAAACTGAAATGCATGGTTTTTGCTATGTAACATACCATAGTACGAAAAATATGTATAGTACTATATATTTTGCAATATACTGGAAAACTTATATAAAAAATATACATCATACTGTATATTAACAAAGATCCGGAGACACGGTAGTGTCTCGCGCCAAGTACGCGTTCCAAACATGTACAACATGTGTGTCGCGTCGGTGTGAGACGACCGTGTCTCTATTCTCGAACCATATGTCACTTTAACCTCACTCATATTTTAAATCCAAATTAATAAATTATTGGGCTTTGTCAGCCTATAATATTAGTTCAGTTATTCATAATTATTATATTCCTATTTAATTTTCATAAATTTAAACTGTTTTTGTTAATTTAATAAAAAATTAAAAATTACAAAATTTTAATGCCCCCGTTTTTCGGATCTAACGAAGAAATTACTACGATAAGACGAATTTTCGGCTATTGGCTACCTTCATGTTACACTTGATGATATGAAGTTAGCTTATGCTTACTTTCCAGCTTTAAATTCTTCTCCTTCGATTTAATTGGCTACCTTCATGTTACACTTGATGACATGAAGTTAGCTTATGCTTACTTTCCAGCTAAATTCTTCTCCTTCGATTTAATAGCAATTACACGTCAAGTTCTGTTTTTTATTTTTCTGAATACTAGTTGAGTGCAATATACAGTGCAACTTGACAAAAAATCTCACTGCAAATCTTTTGCTGTTTTACGTCAGATGTACATTTTGAGCAAGTTGACGTCAACTTGCAGACCGAGTCGCTTTGGGGAAAGTGAGGACATCATCAAGTTGAAAACTTAGCTTGCCCGAAATTAATACCCTACATTTGACGGCAAAATGACGATAAAAAAGGTAAAGAGCAAGATTTGTGGTAAACTCTCTGTCATTTGCACTGTATTTCACACTAATGATGTAGTTAAAATACTAAACAACAGAAGTTGACGTATATTAACTGTTATATTGAAGAAAAATTTGTTCACCCGGGAAAAAATGTTTTTATAAAATTTTATACAATTTTGTAAAATTTTGTAAGATTTTATAAGATTTCACAGCAAAATTTTATAAAATATTACCAGGCCATTTTGTGTATAATAAAATTTTATAAAAACATTTTTTCCCGGGCAGAAATTTTAAAATTCACCCCTGATAGCCACTTTATCCACAACTTAACTTCAAGCTACTGCTGTATTCTAAAGCCAACTTTAAGGAAAGTGTTGGAGAGCAACCAGTTACCTTTAAGTTGACAGTAAATTGTCTGTACCTTGAATTCAATTTGATTACAAGTATTACTGCCAGTCAATGACGTTAAGTTGATTGAGTTTCACTTCAAATTAACGGCAAGTTTTTCTATCAAATTACATTCAGATGACGGTGTTAAATTTGCATCAACTTGCACGTAAGTATTCTCCAGCCAAGGCTTGCCAGAAATTTGTCGTTAAGTTAGCCGTAAATGTTTCACTGCAGAACTTGCTAAACAATTATCTTTAAAGTGTGGCTATCAGGGATTCCGCAGCAATCTAGGATACCACAGTATCAGCTCCGAAATTGAAATGATACTTTTGACATCTCGATGACTACAGTATATATAAAAAATATCAGTCTAACTTTTAGCTCTCATATCATACACGTAAAATAACGTGTACAATTGACGTGAAATTATAGCTGTTTTATACCAAGTTTATATGTGATTTTATGTGTGGGAGAGAGCAATGAATTGAAATGACACTTTTTGCGTACTAGACCTCATCGAGATGTCAAATGTTTCACATCAAGTTTTGAGTTAGAATGTTGATCATCTAGAAAGCTAGAGATCTAGAGAGATCATTCTCGCCACCGGATTGGTCTAGTTAGATTTCCAAGTGTACGACAATTTTTTGCTAAAGTCGTTATCAGGATATATCCTCATTCCGTTGCAATGACCCTAAAGCCACTCTAGGTAGAAATTGACAGTAATTTGACGTTGAAATTACCTGAAATTTGCTGCCCAAGTTCAACTCGCCCGCAGGGTCAACCGATAGACCGATTTTTTTTTAGTCAATATTGGGAAACTTAGAATTCTGATACGCCAACTGGTGGCTAAAGCTATAACTACTCGAAGTAGGCTAAATTATGAATGTTTACGTGTGTCTATACGTCTAGCAGCTAATATGAGTAATAAATACTTAATTGTCTCTATAATTATTGTGTACCTGTGAATTAAAAAATTGTTTTCGTTCAATTAAAAAAAAATTTCGAATTTATAAACATGGAATTTCCATCAAAAACAAGTATATGTAACATATATTGTTTGTATACATCTTTGTTAATTTTGAATATTTATCTGATAATATGTTTAAGATGAATAAAAAAAAATATGTATGTATAATAATTATTATTGTACCTACAATTCATAATAAATATATGTCTTTTTCATAAAAAATTACTTATTTAAAATGTTTATTTAATCCTGTTGACAGCAAATAATTAACAAGATACATATAAAAGTATCGACACCAAAATATAATTTTTGTTAAGTAGAAATTTTCATGACCTAAATTTATATTAGATTTTTTATTTATTCTTTTAATTTAATAATTATATTTTTCATAAAAATGTTTAAACATCTGAACTAATTAATTAATAATCTCGTTATACACCCGATCAACTTCTTTATGTAATTGGACTTAATCTATAACGTAATTAATTTCAAGTATAGAATTGATGTATTAAAGGTATGACAATAATGTAGGATTATTTCCTTTATTTATAAATATATTTAGGATGTATTGAAATTCAACCCAATAATGAACTATTGAACTAAAAAAAAAAAGTGCATATTTGAATGAATTTATGAATTTAAATTGAGTTATTATTTGATTAGTGTATGAATTGATTTTTATCATGTGCTAGTACATTAATAATTAAGAAAATAATCCATCTTATGGATTCAATTTTTCGATTTACTTAATCAAATCATTTATTTTGTCATTATATAAGCCTAAATAATTTATAACTTTTCCTCATTTTTCAATAATTAGTACTGTTTCATACAAGTTTATACTGTAATCATTATTATCCACTCAAACTTATACATTAGTATGTTCTTTATTTTTTTTAATTCCTGCCGCGCTAGAGTTCAAACCAAAAACAATCAAAATCTACATTAACTTTATGGCAATTTCTGGATCCTTAGGCGGGACACAGCTTAAGATCACTTCACTTATGTCATTTAGGGCCAGTTTTTCAATCCGAGTTTATTTTTATCCGGGTTTTAATTATCATTGCTGGTATATCTATATATTATTAATATATAGGTATACTAGCAATATTAATTAAAACCCGGATAAAAATCAACTCGGTTTGAAAAACTGGCCCTTAGTTGACAGAAAGCCTCGCCAGAATTTGACGTCACATTGACCGCCGAAAATTAGTGTCGAATCCTTTGATGGTAATTTGTTATGAATTCGGAAGCAATTCAGCTATCGGAGGTTCTCCCTATACCTTTCCGGCAACACTTTCTGTTAACTTACTTTCCAAAAGCGGGCATACGTTCCCTGATAGCCACACTCTAAATATAATTGCTTAGCATATTCTGTAGTGAAACATTTACGGCTAACTTAACGACAAGTTTCTGGCAAGCCTCGGCTGGACAATTATTGCGTGCAAGTTGATGCAAATTTACTGCCGTCATCTGAATGTAATTTGACAGAAAAACTTGCCATCAATTTGAAGTGAAACTTCCAATCAACTTAACGTCATTGTCTGACAGTAACACTTGTAGTCAAATTGAATTCAAGTTACAGACAATTTACTGTCAACTTAAAGGTAACTGTTTGCTCTCCAACACTTTCTTTTGTTGGCTTTAAAATACGGCATTAGCTTGAAGTTAATTTGTAGATAAGGTGGTTATCAGGGTTAATGACAACTATTCCTAATAGCCACTTTAGCTTGAAATCGACAGTAATTCGACAATTGAAATGACCGAAATTTTATGCCCGAAATCGCTTACAATTTGACAACAAAAGTCAGAAAAAAAATTTGCGGTTAATTTTTCATCAATTTAGAGGTAACTTTTGTCACTAGAAAAAAAACCCTAACAAAAGTTTCCTTTCCTAATAGCCACCATAACCGCAAATTAACTTCAAGCTACGGCCAGAATCTGAAGTCAACTTAACAGCAAAAGTTTAAGAGCAAAAAGTTGCGGTTAAGTTGTCAGTAGATTGTCTGTAACTTGAATTCAATTTGACTTCTGACGTTACTGTCAGATAATGACGTTAAGTTGATTGAAAGTTTAACTTCAAATTATTAATCGGCAAACTTCATAGCTAAGACTTGATGTCAAACTAATTGCATAAAGTATGTGAACAATTAATGAATGTTAACTTGCTATCAGTTTAGAAGCAATTTTAATTTTTTATTTGACTTTTAAAAATGAGTTGCAGATTCGGTTTATGCATATAGGTATATACATAATATAATGTGGATAGTTGTCATTGACTATCAGATTTAAGTATCGTTGAACAAATAATAAACTGTGTCTTAAGAACAGTTTTATTGTTATTCGTTTATTTGTTTTTTAAAAATATTTCAGACCGATTAATTGTTCTACAAAAAGAAATGAAATCCCACCAAAAACAGATTCTCTGTAAAAAGTTGCGCCAAGTACACGTTCAAAATTAATTTTAGACTACATTGAAAATAATATTCTTACAAAAAAAACTAAAATCATAAGAACACCAAGTACCTTAAATTTTTTTTAATTTATTAAAAAAAAAAAATTATCACTATAAAAATTAAAAAAAAAAAAAAATACTTGAACGTACTTGGTGTGCGTTATGCAAAAAATTAATTATTCGGTCGTGTTATATCTTTTGAATGTTTCACAGTTGAATAATATATTAAACTGCCTTTAACCGCGCACACCAAGTACGTTCAAGTATTTTTTTTTTTTTTTAATTTTTATAGTGATAATTTTTTTTTTTTAATAAATTAAAAAAAATTTAAGGTACTTGGTGTTCTTATGATTTTAGTTTTTTTTGTAAGAATATTATTTTCAATGTAGTCTAAAATTAATTTTGAACGTGTACTTGGCGCAACTTTTTACAGAGAATCTGTTTTTGGTGGGTACTACTTTCAATACAATATATCAATATATCATAATAAAATATACCAAGATATATATGCTAAACATACATGAAAAAATTTATATTGATAAATATACACAGAAAAAAAGGTTGACTTGGCCCAAGATAATTTTTGCCTTCATTTTTTTATTCTTGGGCTGAGCAATTGGGTTTTTTTAATCCGAGAACTTTTTCTTCGACTAATACTATAAAAATATTGTGTCAAGAATAATTAAATTTTAATTCAAGTTAAATCATCTTGATTCAAGAATAATTATTTTAAATCAAATTTATTTTGTTTCCAACTAAGTAAAAAAAACTATCGAAACAAGATACTTTTCTGTCTTGGTTGGTGAGTATAGTAAATTGTCACAATATATATCAACATCTCAACCCTGATTAAAACAAATGATTAAAAAGTATTTAAAATGATTTGTTTTTTAATCATTTTAAATACTTTTTAATCCTTCAAATCATTTCTAATCCTGTCTCTTATGGACATTTCACGTGTGAAATCATTTTTAATCATTTTGTTTAATCAGGGAAACCAAGAACTTTTTTTGCGTGGCAGAAGAACATTTACTCTCAGTTTGAGAAAACTACATTATCGACTCAAGACAACGGTCTATTGTAATGAGAAAATTTTAATTTTGATTTAAATGAATTATAATCTTAACTTAATAAAATAACTTTTCTTGAATCATGCAAATATTTACTTCACGGAAGACATAAAATTCTCCCATTGATGATTTTTTTTTTTGACTTAAAAAAATGTAGTCTCGATTCAAGAATATAAATGACTCTACTTGAAAAAATATATCGTCCTATATTTTTGAGTGAATTTAACCTAGTATAAATATTAAATGTTTTGAAGCAGGAAATAATATGTGTATATTCAGAATATCACGATACGGCAGTAGAGGGGATAAGAAATAAACATCCTCGATTAATGGTTTATGAACAACTGAAGAAAAAATAAATGGTTTACTCATGGTAGGAATCGAACCCAGACCGATTCGGCATCACGCGAGAACTTTACCAGTTATGCTATCCGATCATTCCCTGAGCGTTCGTTTACTTTACCTATATGCAGTAAGCACACTGTACAACGTAGAGTCTACACTACCGCCGTACAGTTAGCGTTCCCAAGAGAATTTTTGCGTTGGGCCGTGAACGCAGTTGCTGTTGGTTCAAACGTCTACGCTTACTCGCCGCAACACAACAAAATACTTGAACCAAGATATTTCTTACCATTGAGTCGAGTACCTTCAATTCTTGACTCGAGTCACAAATTATCTCGATTCAAAATACATTATTCTTAAACAAAGAATATTTTACTTTTCTGACAATTGATTATATATTGGGGCAAAATATTTATTTTTCTCACTTTAAGAAAATATTTCTTACTTCAAGAAACATATATTATATCGGTTGAATAAAAAAAAAATCTTATGCCAAGATGACTAAATTTAAAAAAATTTTTTTCTTGAACCAAGAAAATTTTCGTTTTCATTCAAAATTGCAAAAAATATTCTTGCGCTAAAAAAAAATTTCTTGCGCCAAGGTATCCTTTTTTTCTGTGTATGATCAATATATTGTAGCAATATATTTTTTTCAATATATTATCATATATTAATATGGCGAAAATATAAATATTATTTTATATATTGTGCAATATATCACATTGTAAAATTCATATATTTTTTCAGATATGAAGTTTTTTCATGCGGAATGCGTGAAATTTTTTTTTATATAAAATAAATATAAACTAAATAAAATGTTTAAATAATGTTAATTTTTGGTTAAAGGCGGCATAAATCAACATTGTCAATATATTATTAAGAATAAATTTACAAATTATGTTTTGAGAGCTAGGGGTACCAAAAGGTTCCGTCGTACTGTCTGAGCAAAACCTGCATGAAATTATTGCAAATTTCAAGTCTGAGGTGATGGTATAAGTGCCGATTGGGCCCATCCTAGGAGCTTACCCCATCTGGCGTCACGTGAGCGACTCCTTTCAGCAAGATCGAGTCTCCTCTTGTCCAGCTGCTCCGTCTATTCTGCACCCGGGCTGTCACCCAACGTTGTTAAGATTTTTCCCTGTCGTATGATGTTTTAAGACCCGAGACGCTTCTATGCCAACATTCTCTTCTATGATCAACATAGAATATCCCGGTTTTATCGAGGTCCTTCATCGGCTTAAGTATCGTCTGATTTAGGTACCAGAGTTTTTCCGTAATCTTGCAAAAATTCCATTATTTCACAACATTTTCGTTTTTATTAAATAAATTACACAATTTTCTGTGATCCTATTATTTAATCCTTTAGAGTCAGAGGATCTCGAAACGTCTCCGTTTGAGACTAGTGGGGAGAGCGCGAATCGTAGAGTCCCGTGAGCATGTATGAGTGACATGTGAGAGTATTAGTGAGCCTGTGAGTACCCTTCCACTCGTTTGAAACTCGCGCTGCGTTCATCGACAGAGCCGTAGTTAGTATTGTTGACGTGAGGAAATAGTCTCCAAAAGTAAGGTTAGAAAAATTAAAAAAATTTTATACATTGCTATGTAATTGCAATATTACATAACTATATTTATAATGAATCCAAATATTGTTCTTACTTTGAATTTAAGTCCTTTGATATTTATTATTTGATAAATTAAAAATAAAACATAAAATAATTGTTACTTCCCGCTTAGGTGAAATTCTTCGCCTTATAATACGGCCCTGTCACATTTGCTTCGCGCTCTTCCTAATTCTATCGGGCTCCGCCAGACCGAAGAGTGGGGTTTTAAGGTCAGACTAAAGGGACAACTAAACAGGCAGTGTTTGAGAAAATAAGATCCCACCAAAAACAGATTCTCTGTAAAAAGTTGCGCCAAGTACACGTTCAAAATTAATTTTAGACTACATTGAAAATAATATTCTTACAAAAAAAACTAAAATCATAAGAACACCAAGTACCTTAAATTTTTTTTAATTTATTAAAAAAAAAAAATTATCACTATAAAAATTAAAAAAAAAAAAAAATACTTGAACGTACTTGGTGTGCGCGGTTAAAGGCAGTTTAATATATTATTCAACTGTGAAACATTCAAAAGATATAACACGACCGAATAATTAATTTTTTGCATAACGCACACCAAGTACGTTCAAGTATTTTTTTTTTTTTTTAATTTTTATAGTGATAATTTTTTTTTTTTAATAAATTAAAAAAAATTTAAGGTACTTGGTGTTCTTATGATTTTAGTTTTTTTTGTAAGAATATTATTTTCAATGTAGTCTAAAATTAATTTTGAACGTGTACTTGGCGCAACTTTTTACAGAGAATCTGTTTTTGGTGGGATTTCATTTCTTTTTGTAGAACAATTAATCGGTCTGAAATATTTTTAAAAAACAAATAAACGAATAACAATAAAACTGTTCTTAAGACACAGTTTATTATTTGTTCAACGATACTTAAATCTGATAGTCAATGACAACTATCCACATTATATTATGTATATACCTATATGCATAAACCGAATCTGCAACTCATTTTTAAAAGTCAAATAAAAAATTAAAATTGCTTCTAAACTGATAGCAAGTTAACATTCATTAATTGTTCACATACTTTATGCAATTAGTTTGACATCAAGTCTTAGCTATGAAGTTTGCCGATTAATAATTTGAAGTTAAACTTTCAATCAACTTAACGTCATTATCTGACAGTAACGTCAGAAGTCAAATTGAATTCAAGTTACAGACAATCTACTGACAACTTAACCGCAACTTTTTGCTCTTAAACTTTTGCTGTTAAGTTGACTTCAGATTCTGGCCGTAGCTTGAAGTTAATTTGCGGTTATGGTGGCTATTAGGAAAGGAAACTTTTGTTAGGGTTTTTTTTCTAGTGACAAAAGTTACCTCTAAATTGATGAAAAATTAACCGCAAATTTTTTTTCTGACTTTTGTTGTCAAATTGTAAGCGATTTCGGGCATAAAATTTCGGTCATTTCAATTGTCGAATTACTGTCGATTTCAAGCTAAAGTGGCTATTAGGAATAGTTGTCATTAACCCTGATAACCACCTTATCTACAAATTAACTTCAAGCTAATGCCGTATTTTAAAGCCAACAAAAGAAAGTGTTGGAGAGCAAACAGTTACCTTTAAGTTGACAGTAAATTGTCTGTAACTTGAATTCAATTTGACTACAAGTGTTACTGTCAGACAATGACGTTAAGTTGATTGGAAGTTTCACTTCAAATTGATGGCAAGTTTTTCTGTCAAATTACATTCAGATGACGGCAGTAAATTTGCATCAACTTGCACGCAATAATTGTCCAGCCGAGGCTTGCCAGAAACTTGTCGTTAAGTTAGCCGTAAATGTTTCACTACAGAATATGCTAAGCAATTATATTTAGAGTGTGGCTATCAGGGAACGTATGCCCGCTTTTGGAAAGTAAGTTAACAGAAAGTGTTGCCGGAAAGGTATAGGGAGAACCTCCGATAGCTGAATTGCTTCCGAATTCATAACAAATTACCATCAAAGGATTCGACACTAATTTTCGGCGGTCAATGTGACGTCAAATTCTGGCGAGGCTTTCTGTCAACTAAGGGCCAGTTTTTCAAACCGAGTTGATTTTTATCCGGGTTTTAATTAATATTGCTAGTATACCTATATATTAATAATATATAGATATACCAGCAATGATAATTAAAACCCGGATAAAAATAAACTCGGATTGAAAAACTGGCCCTAAATGACATAAGTGAAGTGATCTTAAGCTGTGTCCCGCCTAAGGATCCAGAAATTGCCATAAAGTTAATGTAGATTTTGATTGTTTTTGGTTTGAACTCTAGCGCGGCAGGAATTAAAAAAAATAAAGAACATACTAATGTATAAGTTTGAGTGGATAATAATGATTACAGTATAAACTTGTATGAAACAGTACTAATTATTGAAAAATGAGGAAAAGTTATAAATTATTTAGGCTTATATAATGACAAAATAAATGATTTGATTAAGTAAATCGAAAAATTGAATCCATAAGATGGATTATTTTCTTAATTATTAATGTACTAGCACATGATAAAAATCAATTCATACACTAATCAAATAATAACTCAATTTAAATTCATAAATTCATTCAAATATGCACTTTTTTTTTTTAGTTCAATAGTTCATTATTGGGTTGAATTTCAATACATCCTAAATATATTTATAAATAAAGGAAATAATCCTACATTATTGTCATACCTTTAATACATCAATTCTATACTTGAAATTAATTACGTTATAGATTAAGTCCAATTACATAAAGAAGTTGATCGGGTGTATAACGAGATTATTAATTAATTAGTTCAGATGTTTAAACATTTTTATGAAAAATATAATTATTAAATTAAAAGAATAAATAAAAAATCTAATATAAATTTAGGTCATGAAAATTTCTACTTAACAAAAATTATATTTTGGTGTCGATACTTTTATATGTATCTTGTTAATTATTTGCTGTCAACAGGATTAAATAAACATTTTAAATAAGTAATTTTTTATGAAAAAGACATATATTTATTATGAATTGTAGGTACAATAATAATTATTATACATACATATTTTTTTTTATTCATCTTAAACATATTATCAGATAAATATTCAAAATTAACAAAGATGTATACAAACAATATATGTTACATATACTTGTTTTTGATGGAAATTCCATGTTTATAAATTCGAAATTTTTTTTTAATTGAACGAAAACAATTTTTTAATTCACAGGTACACAATAATTATAGAGACAATTAAGTATTTATTACTCATATTAGCTGCTAGACGTATAGACACACGTAAACATTCATAATTTAGCCTACTTCGAGTAGTTATAGCTTTAGCCACCAGTTGGCGTATCAGAATTCTAAGTTTCCCAATATTGACTAAAAAAAAATCGGTCTATCGGTTGACCCTGCGGGCGAGTTGAACTTGGGCAGCAAATTTCAGGTAATTTCAACGTCAAATTACTGTCAATTTCTACCTAGAGTGGCTTTAGGGTCATTGCAACGGAATGAGGATATATCCTGATAACGACTTTAGCAAAAAATTGTCGTACACTTGGAAATCTAACTAGACCAATCCGGTGGCGAGAATGATCTCTCTAGATCTCTAGCTTTCTAGATGATCAACATTCTAACTCAAAACTTGATGTGAAACATTTGACATCTCGATGAGGTCTAGTACGCAAAAAGTGTCATTTCAATTCATTGCTCTCTCCCACACATAAAATCACATATAAACTTGGTATAAAACAGCTATAATTTCACGTCAATTGTACACGTTATTTTACGTGTATGATATGAGAGCTAAAAGTTAGACTGATATTTTTTATATATACTGTAGTCATCGAGATGTCAAAAGTATCATTTCAATTTCGGAGCTGATACTGTGGTATCCTAGATTGCTGCGGAATCCCTGATAGCCACACTTTAAAGATAATTGTTTAGCAAGTTCTGCAGTGAAACATTTACGGCTAACTTAACGACAAATTTCTGGCAAGCCTTGGCTGGAGAATACTTACGTGCAAGTTGATGCAAATTTAACACCGTCATCTGAATGTAATTTGATAGAAAAACTTGCCGTTAATTTGAAGTGAAACTCAATCAACTTAACGTCATTGACTGGCAGTAATACTTGTAATCAAATTGAATTCAAGGTACAGACAATTTACTGTCAACTTAAAGGTAACTGGTTGCTCTCCAACACTTTCCTTAAAGTTGGCTTTAGAATACAGCAGTAGCTTGAAGTTAAGTTGTGGATAAAGTGGCTATCAGGGGTGAATTTTAAAATTTCTGCCCGGGAAAAAATGTTTTTATAAAATTTTATTATACACAAAATGGCCTGGTAATATTTTATAAAATTTTGCTGTGAAATCTTATAAAATCTTACAAAATTTTACAAAATTGTATAAAATTTTATAAAAACATTTTTTCCCGGGTGAACAAATTTTTCTTCAATATAACAGTTAATATACGTCAACTTCTGTTGTTTAGTATTTTAACTACATCATTAGTGTGAAATACAGTGCAAATGACAGAGAGTTTACCACAAATCTTGCTCTTTACCTTTTTTATCGTCATTTTGCCGTCAAATGTAGGGTATTAATTTCGGGCAAGCTAAGTTTTCAACTTGATGATGTCCTCACTTTCCCCAAAGCGACTCGGTCTGCAAGTTGACGTCAACTTGCTCAAAATGTACATCTGACGTAAAACAGCAAAAGATTTGCAGTGAGATTTTTTGTCAAGTTGCACTGTATATTGCACTCAACTAGTATTCAGAAAAATAAAAAACAGAACTTGACGTGTAATTGCTATTAAATCGAAGGAGAAGAATTTAGCTGGAAAGTAAGCATAAGCTAACTTCATGTCATCAAGTGTAACATGAAGGTAGCCAATTAAATCGAAGGAGAAGAATTTAAAGCTGGAAAGTAAGCATAAGCTAACTTCATATCATCAAGTGTAACATGAAGGTAGCCAATAGCCGAAAATTCGTCTTATCGTAGTAATTTCTTCGTTAGATCCGAAAAACGGGGGCATTAAAATTTTGTAATTTTTAATTTTTTATTAAATTAACAAAAACAGTTTAAATTTATGAAAATTAAATAGGAATATAATAATTATGAATAACTGAACTAATATTATAGGCTGACAAAGCCCAATAATTTATTAATTTGGATTTAAAATATGAGTGAGGTTAAAGTGACATATGGTTCGAGAATAGAGACACGGTCGTCTCACACCGACGCGACACACATGTTGTACATGTTTGGAACGCGTACTTGGCGCGAGACACTACCGTGTCTCCGGATTCTCGAGACTTGTGTTTTTCCCCGAGATCTTACAATTTATTATCTTGGAAAATTCTAAAGTTATTTAAGTATTTGTGTTTCTTTACAAATTTCTTTAAGTGACGAGATGTTTAAATTCTGTGAATGCCTTCTGTTAGTACAGAGTTTTGTCCCAATGAATATCTAGTAAAAAGAGTTTTTTGTTCATATTACATGGTATTTATTTGTCACATATGGAAAGTCGACTATTGATTTTTATTTTAAATGACAATCGATAGTCTGATTTTACAGGGTGAAACTATCGATATATCGATTGCAAATAATGGCGCGAAATTTCAAAAACTTCTTAGTTAATTTTCAAAATAGTATAACAAAAGGGTAAACAATCATATTACGATAGTTAATTTAAACTGAAGCTTGAATCTTTTTTCTACTATTGTTTTACCAAATAAAACGTAAATAAATCATTCAGTCTTGGAGGTTCTAATGGTGTAAGTAATAATTAAATGTGAAATAATTTATTTTGAAACCATATATTTTACACAGTTAGAAATATTGTGTTAACTTCAACACAAATCGTCTGTTGCAAACGGTCTACACAAATTTTCACGTCAATTCAACACATTGCGTTTCTGTTGATCCTTAACACAAATTTTATGTTAAAAAAAATTGAACACATAAAATCTGTTTTTTTAACAGAACATATGTGTAAATTTAACACATTTTTCGTGTTAAAATCAACTAATAAATATAAGCACATAACCTAATGAACTCAAGTATACTGATCTACTCTAATTAAACAAAATGCTTAAAAGTGATTTCACACGTTCAATGTCCATAAAAGACAGGATTAGAAATGATTTGAAGGATTAAAAAGTATTTAAAATAATTAAAAAACAAGTCATTTTAAATCATTTTTAATCATTTTGTTTAATCAGGGTACCCTTAATAGAACTTATGTCAATTTAGCGCACAGTAGAACCAGGTCAAAAAGGTATGAAAGTTATCTAAATTTAATTGTAAATGAATTATAATCTAAAATACTCTGCAGGCAATGCTGATACAATGTTTTGCTTGGTTATTGTAATGAAGAATTGCGCGGAAACGTTTAGTCAAACACAGGGGTGCTGAACAAAAGTTTTACTTAAATTCATTTTTATTCATTGAACTAAATAGTTGGCTCTATGTTAGCAACGACTTTGAACTGAATTATACTATAGGCGCCAGACGAACTATAGAACCGAATTAAGTATAATGTATAGCTAGAAAACTACTTAAATAACTTTAGAATTTTCCAAGATAATAAATTGTAAGATCTCGGGGAAAAACACAAGTCTCGAGAATCTTATTTTCTCAAACACTGCCTGTTTAGTTGACCCTTTAGAGTCTGACCTTAAAACCCCACTCTTCGGTCTGGCGGAGCCCGATAGAATTAGGAAGAGCGCGAAGCAAATGTGACAGGGCCGTATTATAAGGCGAAGAATTTCACCTAAGCGGGAAGTAACAATTATTTTATGTTTTATTTTTAATTTATCAAATAATAAATATCAAAGGACTTAAATTCAAAGTAAGAACAATATTTGGATTCATTATAAATATAGTTATGTAATATTGCAATTACATAGCAATGTATAAAATTTTTTTAATTTTTCTAACCTTACTTTTGGAGACTATTTCCTCACGTCAACAATACTAACTACGGCTCTGTCGATGAACGCAGCGCGAGTTTCAAACGAGTGGAAGGGTACTCACAGGCTCACTAATACTCTCACATGTCACTCATACATGCTCACGGGACTCTACGATTCGCGCTCTCCCCACTAGTCTCAAACGGAGACGTTTCGAGATCCTCTGACTCTAAAGGAATAAATAATAGGATCACAGAAAATTATGTAATTTATTTAATAAAAACGAAAATGTTGTGAAATAATGGAATTTTTGCAAGATTACGGAAAAACTCTGGTACCTAAATTAGACGATACTTAAGCCGATGAAGGACCTCGATAAAACCGGGATATTCTATGTTGATCATAGAAGAGAATGTTGGCATAGAAGCGTCTCGGGTCTTAAAACATCATACGACAGGGAAAAACCTTAACAACGTTGGGTGACAGCCCGGGTGCAGAATAGACGGAGCAGCTGGACAAGAGGAGACTCGATCTTGCTGAAAGGAGTCGCTCACGTGACGCCAGATGGGGTAAGCCCCTAGGATGGGCCCAATCGGCACTTATACCATCACCTCAGACTTGAAATTTGCAATAATTTCATGCAGGTTTTGCTCAGACAGTACGACGGAACCTTTTGGTACCCCTAGCTCTCAAAACATAATTTGTAAATTTATTCTTAATAATATATTGACAATGTTGATTTATGCCGCCTTTAACCAAAAATTAACATTATTTAAACATTTTATTTAGTTTATATTTATTTTATATAAAAAAAAATTTCACGCATTCCGCATGAAAAAACTTCATATCTGAAAAAATATATGAATTTTACAATGTGATATATTGCACAATATATAAAATAATATTTATATTTTCGCCATATTAATATATGATAATATATTGAAAAAAATATATTGCTACAATATATTGATCATACACAGAAAAAAAGGATACCTTGGCGCAAGAAATTTTTTTTTAGCGCAAGAATATTTTTTGCAATTTTGAATGAAAACGAAAATTTTCTTGGTTCAAGAAAAAAATTTTTTTAAATTTAGTCATCTTGGCATAAGATTTTTTTTTTATTCAACCGATATAATATATGTTTCTTGAAGTAAGAAATATTTTCTTAAAGTGAGAAAAATAAATATTTTGCCCCAATATATAATCAATTGTCAGAAAAGTAAAATATTCTTTGTTTAAGAATAATGTATTTTGAATCGAGATAATTTGTGACTCGAGTCAAGAATTGAAGGTACTCGACTCAATGGTAAGAAATATCTTGGTTCAAGTATTTTGTTGTGTTGCGGCGAGTAAGCGTAGACGTTTGAACCAACAGCAACTGCGTTCACGGCCCAACGCAAAAATTCTCTTGGGAACGCTAACTGTACGGCGGTAGTGTAGACTCTACGTTGTACAGTGTGCTTACTGCATATAGGTAAAGTAAACGAACGCTCAGGGAATGATCGGATAGCATAACTGGTAAAGTTCTCGCGTGATGCCGAATCGGTCTGGGTTCGATTCCTACCATGAGTAAACCATTTATTTTTTCTTCAGTTGTTCATAAACCATTAATCGAGGATGTTTATTTCTTATCCCCTCTACTGCCGTATCGTGATATTCTGAATATACACATATTATTTCCTGCTTCAAAACATTTAATATTTATACTAGGTTAAATTCACTCAAAAATATAGGACGATATATTTTTTCAAGTAGAGTCATTTATATTCTTGAATCGAGACTACATTTTTTTAAGTCAAAAAAAAAAATCATCAATGGGAGAATTTTATGTCTTCCGTGAAGTAAATATTTGCATGATTCAAGAAAAGTTATTTTATTAAGTTAAGATTATAATTCATTTAAATCAAAATTAAAATTTTCTCATTACAATAGACCGTTGTCTTGAGTCGATAATGTAGTTTTCTCAAACTGAGAGTAAATGTTCTTCTGCCACGCAAAAAAAGTTCTTGGTTTCCCTGATTAAACAAAATGATTAAAAATGATTTCACACGTGAAATGTCCATAAGAGACAGGATTAGAAATGATTTGAAGGATTAAAAAGTATTTAAAATGATTAAAAAACAAATCATTTTAAATACTTTTTAATCATTTGTTTTAATCAGGGTTGAGATGTTGATATATATTGTGACAATTTACTATACTCACCAACCAAGACAGAAAAGTATCTTGTTTCGATAGTTTTTTTTACTTAGTTGGAAACAAAATAAATTTGATTTAAAATAATTATTCTTGAATCAAGATGATTTAACTTGAATTAAAATTTAATTATTCTTGACACAATATTTTTATAGTATTAGTCGAAGAAAAAGTTCTCGGATTAAAAAAACCCAATTGCTCAGCCCAAGAATAAAAAAATGAAGGCAAAAATTATCTTGGGCCAAGTCAACCTTTTTTTCTGTGTATATTTATCAATATAAATTTTTTCATGTATGTTTAGCATATATATCTTGGTATATTTTATTATGATATATTGATATATTGTATTGAAAGTAGTATCTTTGTTAATATACAGTATGATGTATATTTTTTATATAAGTTTTCCAGTATATTGCAAAATATATAGTACTATACATATTTTTCGTACTATGGTATGTTACATAGCAAAAACCATGCATTTCAGTTTGCAATTTTCATTTCTATGCTATTAGGCAGCTTTAAAAAAATATAGGTGTATAAAGACTATAATTTTCAATATATCGAGAAAAAAATAATTTTTTATCTATTGGAAAATTATACCATAAACCATAGATTTAAACATATAAGTTCTTCCATATACGATCAATTATATACAGACAATATATCACAAATTATATGAGTCAAAATATATGTAAATTTTATGATACTGTACTTTATAAATTACATATATACCATCCATATATGACAAAAATACATTGAGAATTATATGAGATTATATATATAGAGAAATATAAAACATTATATGAAAAGAAATATATTATTAAAAATATATACTCCAATATATGTAAAAAAAAGGCCATTCGGCAGCCGAAATGGAAGGTAGATTTTCCAATTAATCTATATAAAAAGTTTCATACATACATATCTTGTGATACATGTTAGTGTATAGTCATGATATGAAATTAGGCTCGTTTTCTAAGAGTAAGAGTAAAAAAAGACAACGACTATTTTCGATAGAGAACTTCAGATAGTTGGTTTGACAAAACATTATATAGGTAATTTACTAAACTAACCTTCACGTAAACAAAGTATAGAAATTTTAATTAGTATGAGATCATAATTGTAATGACTATTACGATGGCAAGATCAGTTATAATTATAGGACGTACAGGTACGATTGAAACAGCATAAATAATAAAAAAAATACTTTTAAAATATAAAATAGCAGTGAAATTTACAGGTTATTTTGTTCACACTATAATACAACTGACAAAATTGTATTATAATGGGAAATGCATAAGTTATGTGAAATGAAAACCATATTTTCAACATTTTTTGATTCCATTAAAATTTTTAAGGCTATCAAATTATTGGAAGAAATGGTCAAAACATTAAGTTTAAGGTCTTTAATTAAAGCTTATCAGACAATCTTTCAAATAATTTTTACTGGAGTTGTCTATCAGTTTTAGTTTTAATGTTATATGAACTTCAACAGTGAATAAAAACTGATTTTTTCGAAAACTCGTGGAAATTTCAAACAGCCATAACTTCACAACTATTCAAACGATTCAGCCCATCTTTGAACTTGATCAAGATAATCGCCTATAGAATAAGTGTGAAAAATTTCATTAAGATCCGATAAGAACTGTAGGTGCAATCGTAATGACAAGACCAGTTATAATCATACGTCGTAGAGGTACATTTGATACATCATAAGTAATAAAAGAAATGCTTTTAAAATATAAAATAGCTGTGAAATTTACAGGTTATTTTGTGCACAATAAAATACAACTGACGAAATTTGATTATAATGGGAAATGCATAAATGATGTTGAATGAACACCATATTTAAAACATTTTTTGATTCCATTAAAATTTTCAAGGCTATCAAATTATTTGAAGAAATGGTCAAAACATCAAGTTTAAGGTCATAAATTAAAGCTTATTAGACAAGCTTTCAAATACTTTTTACGGAAATCATCTATGAGTTTTAGTTTTAAAGTTATATGAACTTGAAAGTGGATAAAATGTTTTTTTTTTGAAAAATCGTGGGAATTTGAAACAGCCATATCTTCTAAACTAATCGAACGATTTAGCCCATCTCCGAACTTAACCGTGGTAATCGCTCATAGAATAAGTGTAAAAAATTTCATTAGCACCCGATAAGGATTCTAGGCGCAATCGTGTTCTCAAAACTTGGTTCTATTACATATATATATATATATATATATATACATACATATATAAATTTTTCAACGAATGGTATTTTCGAACTCTACTCAACTAACTATGATAGGTTGTGACAAAATTCCTTGAAAAATCGACCATGCGGACAAATACAATACCTAGATTTTTAAAAAAATCTACCTAAAACATATATTCGTGAATATATATTTTTGCAGCCATATATTTATCACATATTCACCATATATATTTTTAACAATATATAACTTTTCCATGCGGGGAACTCAAATATTAATTTTTCCTGTATAAACAATAAATTTTAATATTTATTCTATAGTTATTTGCGTTTGAATTACAAGTTAAAGAATTACTATTTAGAATGATAATATTTACTAATGATTTTATCATTATATTATTTGTCGGCTCTTAATGTACACAGTTTATTTATTTCCGTGTACTTTAATTTTCAGAAAATTTTAAATTCATTATTTGAGACTTCCACATAAATATTCAATTACGTACTTAAATATTCGCCATCAGGTCTTGAGTTGTTCACAGAAAAATTAATTACGTTCACACCTGAATATTCAAACCCTAATGACCATAATATTTTGAGTCATTAGTCTAATGACCTTTTCTACCTCAGGTAAATTTCTTCAGCCCCAAACTATTAGTTTCTAATTACCCCCATATCCATTGTTGTGACAATTGCACTAGGACAAAATCTTAAACTGCTTTGTTATAAAATCCTATAAATATCAGAGTCTTGTCAATATTTTTTCACTTTATTCTCGAACTCCATACCCGACAGTTCGTCTGAGAATATATTAAAATTTACGGAAAAAACAAAATTGTGTTATTTCAAAGTGCGTAAGCTGTTTCAGTATAAAGTACGAAAGTTAACAGTGAAGTTCGATAGATCCTGAAAAATTTTGTATAAAAATGGCGCAAAAGTGGTATTTGAACAAAGAAGAGCTGAAGAACTCTCCAAGCTTCAAGGATGGTATCAGCGCGGAGAAGGAATTAGACTATAAACAACAAGCCGCTTACTTAATAAATGATTTAGGCAAGCGGCTTAAATTATCAGAAGTTTGTGTACATACTGCCATAGTGTACATGCGCAGATTTTTCATTCACCATTCATTGGCCAAGTTTCATCGTTATGAAGTTGCAACGGCGGCAATTTTTGTGGCGGCAAAGGTTGAAGAAGAGCCACAAAAATCGAAGGAGGTAATAAGTGCTCTTCATATCTGTTTGAAGAAAACCAGGGATCAACAACTGGACACTACGACTGCCGAGTTCCAGGAGAATGTCAAAGCACTCATAGTAAATGAGCGTATTCTTCTAGCAACACTGGGATTTAAGATGGGAGTTAATCACCCTCATCATTACATCACGGAATTCTGCAGAGAAATAAAAGCTTGCAAACAACTATGCAAGATTTTTCTGCAGATGGCGAACTACACGTTACAGATGACATCAATGTGCCTGAAGTACAAACCGGCAGTTGTGGCGTCGTATTGTATTTATTTCACCATCCAATCGTCGCAGTGGAAGATTCCCGAAGTCATAGATGGGAATCTTTGGTTTTGGCTGCTCGATACAAAAGTGACCTTCGATCTGCTGATAGAGATGGACAGGGAGTTCAAAGAAGTCTTAAATAAACTGTCACCGAAAATACGAAAACGCGTGATGTGTTTATTTAAAAATCCACCTGTCCGAATTAACTCAATGAATCGGATAGTGACAAGCTCCAGTTGATCGGATCAAGAAAGTGTTTCCACTAAAACTGAATTGAAGCAATCAAGTACTCGGCAGAAAATCACCTATCAGGAGTATCGTGATAGACTGATGAAGAAAAAATGTGCGGATTCAGATGGGTCCTCGACATCTTTACCTCAAGCTGCTGGAGAAGTACAAGATAATTCGGTTGGAAGTACCTGTCAACTTGTACCAGCAACTGCAAAGGATCAGGAAATAACAATTGAAGTCCTAGATAACTACATCCGTAAACGTGAGAGTTGTCATGATATGGGCAGCATTTTTTGTTCTTCTAAAAAACGTAAGCTAGCATAGTTTTAATAAGAGTTTTTAATAATGATTGTAATTTTTTGTAAATAATTTTTCATGACATGGTAATTTATTACTATAAAATATTATTTTAGTTTTTATTATTTTTATAAATTAAATTTTAAGTATAAGTTTTGATTGTATAAATGAATCATGATTATATTTTAAAAATTTACGTTTTATTTAATAATTTTAATATATTTTTTGTAAATAATGAAATAATAATGTAATTGAAATTAATGATAATGTACCATAGGCTCAATCTTAATTTTTAAAAAATAAAATATTGAAAAAACGAATTCCTCACTCTTTTTGATTTATCAATAAATTTTATTTTAATATAGGTAATTAATTTATATAAGTAATTTAATTTTACGACTAATAATTAATTTCCTAAATTTCAAATCATTCGAAAATCTTCTAAAAACACAGAATAACAACAAAAAATTTAATTCAAAATTTAACTTTCTAATTTAAAAAAATAGAAATTACTCCGGATAAAAAATTGAAAAAAAAAATACGATCCTGAAATTAGCAGATAATTCAAAATGTTCTAATTTTTTTTTCAACAATTTAATTAGAAAAATAAAAAAAAAATAAAACAATAAAAATACGCACATGTATAAAGTTCAAAAAACCCATAGGTGTAATTTTTTTAAATGTAATGTTTAAAAAAAAATCCAAAAATTATTAGACCTCGGCTAATTTTAGTGTCATAATATTTTTTTTTAAGTTGAAAAAAAAAGTAATTATCTAATAATTTCCTTAACAAATATAAGGTAAAAGAGCCAGTTATTGACCCTGGCCTAGTTTCTGACCTTTGTAACTTTTTTCTTACTTACTTAACCCGTTGAGAACACACGGGGTCCAGCGGGGTCTTTTTAGATTTAAAAATGCTTCAATATTTGTCTGGAGTCCATTGGACCCTATGTGTCCTCAACGGGTTGAAAAACTATAACTTCAAAAAGAAAATCAATTTTTTCTTAATTTATTGTAATTTATTCTGAGCCTAATTAATGGCAATTTAAAAAACATAGCAAATATCAACTAAATAAGAACAAATATTTTAGCCATATGCGGCTGAGGAAGCGATTTTTAAGTGGAGTCTAAACAGTTTAGGTTAGGAGGATAGATAGACAAATCATAAACTAGTCGATAGAATAATTGTTTTTCTCATTAAATTAAATTTTACATTAATTGTTATAATATAACCCCAACCAGCACTCTAAAAAAGTCAGAAACTGGGCCCCTAACCTTAGTAATTTTTCTATAAATTATAACCAAAAAATACCGTAAAATTCTCTCAGTTTAGATTGAAAAATTATAATAATTTTATTTATGATACTGAAGTTAGCAGACGTCTAATAATTCTTTGTTTTTTTTTAGGCGATAAACCATAACAAAAAAATATTTTTAAAAATTGCACCTGTATTTTTTAAAATTTTCTAAATGTGCATATTTTGATTTTATTTTTTTACAATTGATTTATTGAAAAATAACAATTCAATAGTTATTGGCGTAACTAGTAAGGTAAGTGATTCATAATGTGTCAGCGCGATGCGTTTAGCACGAGTCGCAGGTGCGCAGGCACGAGCGAAGCGAGTGCATACTGCGCATAGTCCATCGGCTGAAGAGGAGGTCCCGTAAACATTTTTTTGGGCACCGGGTAAATCCAACTGTATCTTATGTATTTGGGGCCAAGTATCACGAAAATCGGGTCCATTTTGTTCAAAAGTGGTGCAAACAATTGTTTATAACAATTTAATTGTTTAAATCAAAAAAACTCCCGAACGGCTGGTTTGTTGGTGCAGTGTAGAGGAAAAAAATGTTCAGAATAAAAAAATACACAAAAAAGGTATCATGTGTTTTCTTTGCATCTCAAATATTTCGCGAGATATAATAAAAAAACGAGCCGGCGCTCGGACTTCTCCCTCGCGCACTGCCTATGCGCGAGCTCTCTCTCCGCCAAATCGCGTCAGATGCTGGATAGGCCGGAATTTTTCTAAGTTTTTTAAATTAAAAATCATAGAAAAATAAAAAAAAAATCGATTAATTGTCGATAATACCAATCGACAGCATTTTTTCTGAAACGAATTTTTGTCGTATCGTCAAAAGACGTTTTTTTTTTTGTTCACGAATGTTATAAACAAATGGATTTTTTCAAAGTCTAGATTGGGATAAAAAAATCGATAAAATGTTGATACTACCAATCGACAGCATTTTTTATGACACAAATTTCTGTTGTATCCACAAAAGACGTTTTTTGGTATTATCGACATTTTTTCGATTTTTTGAACCCAATCTGGACTTTGAAAAAATCCATTTGTTTATAACATTTGTGAACAAAAAAAAAACGTCTTTTGACGATACGACAAAAATTCGTTTCAGAAAAAATGCTGTCGATTGGTAGTTTCAACATTTTATCGATTTTTTTATCCCAATCTAGACTGAAAAAATCCATTTGTTTATAACATTTGTGAACAAAAAAAAAAACTTCTTTTGACGATACGACAAAAATTCGTTTCAGAAAAAATGCTGTCGATTGGTAGTATCAACATTTTATCGATTTTTTTATTCCAATCTAGACTTTGAAAAAATCCACTTGTTTATAACATTTGTGAACAAAAAAAAAAACGTCTCTTGACGATACGACAAAAATTCGTTTCAGAAAAAATGCTGTCGATTGGTAGTATCAACAATTAATCGATTTTTTTTTTTATTTTTCTATGATTTTTAATGTAAAAAACATTTTTTTTCCTCTACACTGCCCCAACAAACCAGCCGTTCGGGAGTTATTTTGATTTAAACAATTAAATTGTTATAAACAATTGTTTGCACCACTTTTGAACAAAATGGACCCGATTTTCGTGATCCTTGGCCCAAAATACATAAGATACAGTTGGATTTACCCGGTGCCAACAAAATGTTTACGGGACCTCCTCTTCAGCCGATGGACTATAACGAAGTAATAGGGGAACCTGGGGCATGAAGGCCCCCCTTAAAAATTTAGTAATTTTTTTTCTTTCATTTTCGGTCAAATCATGTTATTTTTGATATTTTAAGCTGATCGGCGATATCTGGGGCATAATGGACCACCTGAAAAAAAATTTTCTACAAAAAAATTTTTTTTTTTCTAAACTAAAATGAATTTGAAAAATTTACCAATTAAAGCTCTTTTAGGTCAATGCACTAAAAAAAAATTCGCGAAGTGTTTAACAGTTTAATATAAATTCATTGAAATGTTGAAACTCCGGACAGGAGTGAGTTGGGAATGACATAAAATCCACATCACTCCGAGATCACTTCGCTAAAAAAACTCCCAAATTCCCCGTAAAAAAAATTTTTTTTTGTAATAGAATTTTTCATACAATCTATCACTAAAACTATATTTCTATACTATCTTTGTGTATTCATCAGGAATTCATCTGAAATTCATATATTTGTGTCAAAATCTTACTTCCACATGATATTCAGCGGATCACCTGTGGAATACCGCAACTTTTTTACACGGGCAATTTTTTAAGTTCATTTTTTACTTAAAAAGACTTGAAGATTGGGGGTGTATGCAGCCAGTTTACCGGGTATGGTCAAGATGGACCAGGGTTCGGATCTCCCGAATCTCCGTCGGGAAACCCACACGGAAAAATTATATATCCGTATATATTCGGGCAAATCTGAATATATGCCGCATATATAATTTTTCCGTGTGGGAAGATTGGTGGTAAAATTTGAGTTGCGGTTAATCAGAAAAAATAGTGAAAGAGTTACATGAAATTTTGTTAAAAGTTACTTTACTCTTAAAATTCTCTTTATTTATCATTTTAGTTATTACATGTTTGTTGTTACATAGTTTATGTTTCTTAAGTTATATTATTTTGTACCCGTTTGCTCGCAAACTTTACAAAGTTTGTTGATATGTTTTAATTTTGTGTTTTTATATTTATTTAGTGTTTGTGTTTCATTTTGGCTAAAAAATTTTGTTAAAAAAAATCCCTTTATGTTAGAAGTTAGTTCTGAAAAAAATAACAACAATAATAGTCGCATCGGTATTGGCGACCCAATGAGAACTTATTTAGCAGTGGAGGAAAAATTTTCTCATCTGTGAGTGGCTCGCAATTACCGATGCAAAGTAATCAGAAAAATAACTGCGTCGGTATCCGCGAGCCAATTGAATTTTTTTTAAAGAGAGGGGAAATTTTCTCACCTGTGAGTGGCTCGCAGTTACCGATACAAAATAATAACAATAGTAATTGCGTCGGTATCTGCGATTCAATGACAATGTAATCAAAGTCACGAGAAAAATTTTGTATAATTTTCGGTGGCCTATAAAAATTATATGGAATTTTTCGGTGATAAAAATTTTGACACTCGATGATTTTCTTTGACATCTTGGGTACTCAAGTGTAATTAATTTACTTACAGGAATAATAAAATAAAATAATTTTAACTTTTCAATCTACACTTAGAGAATTTTACGGTATTTTTCATGTAATATTTTATAGAAAAATTACTATACGTATTGTATAGCATGACGGCATTATAAAATTTGTAATTTTGACAAAGCAACATATTTAAATTTATTTTAAAAATTTTTACTGACTACATCGCAATTTATTATACTGAATTAGAGTATTGAGTATAAAATGAAAGCAACAAATGAAAAAAAAATAGGTCTGTCAGTTGACCCTGCGGGCCAGCCCCAAAACTTCCCGCTGTTTTCGAGCTCAAGAACCTCGAAAACATTATTGTGAATACATTTTCGAGCTCGAAAATACGTTTGTATGCTGATGTTTTCGAAAAAAAACGTTTTTCACCATTTTTTCTCCAACGATATCTCTCAAACGAATAAACCGATTGAGACGGTTGAGGTGGCAATCGACGCGTTTTATCAAGTTCTAAAGCTGATCAAATTTTGAATTCGATTTATCGAGTTGTTTTTGAGATATTTCAGAAAAAATAAAAATTTTTTTTTTTAATTCTTTCGACAACGGTTTCTTTTGAACGAATAAACCGATTTTGATGGTTGAAGTGGCATCCGACGCGGCTTATAAAGCTCTAGAGCCCAGTTCATTTTGGAATCAATCTATGGAGCACATTAAAAGTTATCCAAAAAAAACATTTTTGAAAAAATTTTATTTTTGGAATATCTCTGAACGAGCCCTACCGATCAAGCTCAATTTTCTCACGGCTTCAAGATATTGACAATCCGCGTCGAATGACACCTTAAAGTTCAAAAGCGGTTCATCCGTTCAAAAGATACAGGTATTTACATACGTACGTACGTACGTACATACATACACTCGGATATGATCTTGAAATAAGTCAGAATAGCTTCCTAGGACCTCAAAACGTCGACATCTGATGGAAATTCGATTTTCGTAAATCGGACAGAAACCAATAACTTCCCGAATTTTTGAAAATTTACAATTTTCTTAGCGGGAAGTTAAAAATTCATAATTTTCAAAATATGTTTCGATATTTTTTGTCTGCTTCCACTAATAAACCGATTTTTCTCTTCCCGACCTCAAAAATTCAAGAATTTTATATCAATAAAGTTTCTATTTATTTATTTTAATAATTCTAATTTTTAAGAATTATGAAAATCTGAATTTTCAAATTACGGCTTTCTTTTCAGTCCTAAGAAAAAATAATAAGAGACATTTTTTTTTTTTTTAATTAAATTCTGAACAACTTTTACTCGAAAAATTTGTTTATACGGCCAATATTTTCACCGTAATTCTAAAATTAATATTCATATGAATAATTCAAATTTTTGATAATTGTGGAAATCTTAATTTTGAAATTACGGTTTTCTTTTTAGTCCTAAGAAAAAATAATAAAAGACATTTTTTTTTTTTTTAATTAAATTCTGAACAACTTTTACTCGAAAAATTTGTTTATACGGCCAATATTTTCACCGTAATTCTAAAATTAATATTCATATGAATAATTCAAATTTTTGATAATTGTGGAAATCTTAATTTTGAAATTACGGTTTTCTTTTTAGTCCTAAGAAAAAATAATAAGAGACATTTTTTTTTTTAATTAAATTTCCTAGGACTTTTGCTTAAAAAATTTTTTTCAACAACCAATATTTTTTCCGTAATTTCAAAAATTTGACACCAGTATTTATTATTGCTTGATTTTAAATTAAAGCAAAAATCTTGGCCCTATTTATGACACTGAAAGTAGCCGACGTCTAATTTTTGAATTTTTTTTTCAAACATGACATTTTAAAAAATTGCACCTATAGTTTTTTTAATTTCATATATGAGCAATTATTTTTTTTTAATTAAATTCTTGAAAAATACATTTGAAAATTTTTAACTGTCTGCTAACTTCAGGATCATATTTTTTTTTTAAATTTTTTATTCGAAGATAATTTGTATTTTTTAAAAATAGAAAGTGATATTTTGAACTAAATTTTTGATTTTTATTCTGCATTCATTAAAAAATTTTATAAAAATTTAATTTGGAAAAATTAACTAAGTGTAAGTGCAGTAGACATCCGACAATTTTTTAATTACATCTAAAAAAATTAAATAATTAAAGTAATAAAATTTTTAAAAAATGCATCTACTGAATTTCGAATTGTCTAAATATGAATTTTTCATTTTATTTTGTAAACATTTTAATTTATTATTTCAAAGTTTGAAAAATTGTCAGATGTTCGCTAACTTTACTGTCATAAAAATTAATTATTACTCTTAAAATAAAATTACTTATATAAAATAATTAATTATATTAAAATCAAAACAAAAAGAGGATTTCGTTTTATTAATATTTTATTTTTCAAAAGACATGATTAAGTCTATGGTGCATTATCATTAATTTTAATTACATTATTATTTAATTATTTACAAAAAATATATTAAACTTATTAAATAAAAAGTAAATTTTTAAAATATAATTTACTATTTTACTATTTACTATTTACATAAAAAACTTAATATTTAATTTATGAAAATAATAAAACCTACATTAATATTTTACAATAAAAAATAACTGGATGATAAATAATTATGTACAAAAAAGTAAAAAATTATTGAAACTACAAAAGCTTACGTCTCTTAGCAGAACACAAAATACTGCCCATGTCGTAATTATTTTGATGCTTACGGCTGTGGTCCAGATCCGCTTCAGTTGAGGGTACAAGCTGGCAGGTACTTCCAATGAAATTATCCTGAACTTCTACATCAGGAGGTGAAGAAGTCGATGATCCATCTGATTCAGATTTTTTCTTCATCAGTCTATCACCGATACTCGTGATAGCTGATTTTTCGTCGGGTCCTTGGCTTCTCGACTTCAGGGTTACCGGAAACAATTTCTGGATCCGATGAACTGGGGGTCGTCGCTATCCGATTCACTGCAGTCACTTTGACCGATGAATTTTTAAATAATCCCATCACCCAGTTTTTTATCCTGGGTGACATTTTATCTAAAACCGCTTTGAACTCCCTGTCCATCTTAATCAGTAAATCGAAGGTCACTTTGGTGTCGAGGAGCCAAAACCAAAGATTCCCGTCTATGACTTGGGGAATCTTCCACTGCGATGATTGGATGGTGAAATAAATACAGAATGACGCCACAACTGCCGGTTTATATTTCACGCACATTGACGTCATCTGTAAAGTGTAATTAGCCATCTGCAGGAAAATCTTGCATAATTCCTTGCAAGCTTTTATTTCCCCACAGAATTTCTTGATGTAATGATGAGGGTGACTAACCCCCATCTTGAATCCAAGTGTTCCCAGAAGAAGTTGCTCATTTGAAGTTAGTGCCTTGACCTTCTCCTGGTTCTCGGCAAAAGTAGTGTCCAGTTGGTGAGCTTCGTATTTGTTAAGGCAGACATGAAGAGCGCTGATGACCGCCTGCGATTTTTGTGGCTCTTCTTCCACCTTTGCCGCCAGAAAAATCGCTGCCGTGGCAATTTCATACCGGTGAAACTTGGCTAATGAATGGTGAATAAAGAATCTGTGCATGTACACAATGGCAGTGTGCACACAGACTTCTGACAACTTTAGCCGCTTGCCCAAATCAGTTATAAGGTAAGCGGCTTGTTGTTTGTGATCTCGCTCCTTCTCCGCGCTGATGCCATCCTTGAAACTAGGAGAGTTCTTCAACTCTTCTTTGTTGAAATACCAATTTTGAGCCATTTTTATTCACAATTTTTCACTGTTAATTTAACTTCACTGGAAACTTTCTTACTCTGCACTGGAACAGCTTAAGCACTTTGAAATAACACAATTTGGTTTTTTCCGTAACTTTTGAAATATTCTCAGACGAACTGTTGGGTATGAAGTTCGAGAATAAAGTGAGGAAATATTGACAAGACACTAAAATTTAAGGGATTTTATAACAAAAGAAATTGTCACAACAATGGGTATGGGGGTAATTAAAAAGTAATAGTTTGGGGCTGAAGAAATGTACCTGATGTAATTAGGAAAAGGTAATTAGACTTAGAACTCACAATATTATGGTCATTAAGGTCTGCATATTCACGTGTGAACGTAATTACTATTCCTGTGAAAGACCAAATGGCAAATAATTAAGTTTGTCATTATATATTTATGCCGAAGTCTCAAATAATAGATTTAAAATTTTCTGAAAATTAAAGTATACGGAAATAAATTACCTGTGTACATTAAGAGGCGACAAATAACATAATGACGGTAATCAGTAAATAGTATCATTTTAAATAGGTATTCTTTCATTTACAATTCAAACGTAAATAATTATAAAATAAATATTAAAATTTATTGTCTATGCAGGAAAAATTAATTTTTGGAATTTAAAATTTGTAATTTGAAAATTAAAAAATTATGATGTGTATTATAAAATTTATTTTTTATATTGACATCCAGGTTTCGGGTTTTAATTTTAAACATCACCCGTGTAAAAAATTGCGAAATTTCGCCGGTAATTCACAGGTGATCAGCTGAATATCATGCGTAAGTCATATTTTGACACAAATATGAATTTCAGATGATTTTCGGATGAATATCAAAAGATAATATGTAAAAAAAAGTTAGTAATAGATTGTAATGATTTTATTATAAGTTGACACGTAGAATGGGAGATATTTTTTTTAAATTAGCAGTAATAGTCCATCGGCTGAAGAGGAGGTCCCGTAAACATTTTGTTGGCACCGGGTAAATCCAACTGTATCTTATGTATTTTGGGCCAAGGATCACGAAAATCGGGTCCATTTTGTTCAAAAGTGGTGCAAACAATTGTTTATAACAATTTAATTGTTTAAATCAAAATAACTCCCGAACGGCTGGTTTGTTGGGGCAGTGTAGAGGAAAAAAATGTTCAGAATAAAAAAATACACAAAAAAAGTATCATGTGTTTTTTTTGCATCTCAAATATTTCGCGAGATATAATAAAAAAACGAGCCGGCGCTCGGACCTCTCCCTCGTGCACTAGCGACTGCCTATGCGCGAGCTCTCTCTCCGCCAAATCGCGTCAGATGCTGGATAGGCCGGAATTTTTTCAAGTTTTTTACATTAAAAACAAAAAAAAAAAAAAAAAATCGACAAATTTTCAATAATACCAATCGACAGCATTTTTTCTGAAACGAATTTTTGTCGTATCGTCAAAAGACGTTTTTTTTTTTGTTCACAAATGTTATAAACAAATGGATTTTTTCAAAGTCCAGATTGGGTTCAAAAAATCGACAAATTGTCGATACTACCAATCGACAGCGTTTTTTATGAAACGAATTTCTGTCGTATCGTCCAAAAACGTTTTTTTTTTGTTCACAAATGTTATAAACAAATGGATTTTTTCAAAGTCCAGATTGGGTTCAAAAAATCGAAAAAATGTCGATACTACCAATCGACAGCGACAAAAATTCGTTTCAGAAAAAATGCTGTCGATTGGTAGTATCGACAATTAATCGATTTTTTTTTTATTTTTCTATGATTTTTAATTTAAAAAACTCCGGCCTATCCAGCATCTGACGCGATTTGGCGGAGAGAGAGCTCGCGCATAGGCAGTCGCTAGTGCGCGAGGGAGAGGTCCGAGCGCCGGCTCGTTTTGTTATTTTATCTCGCGAAATATTTGAGATGCAAAAAAAACACATGATACCTTTTTTGTGTATTTTTTTATTCTAAACATTTTTTTTTCCTACACTGCCTCAACAAACCAGCCGTTCGGGAGTTATTTTGATTTAAACAATTAAATTGTTATAAACAATTGTTTGCACCACTTTTGAACAAAATGGACCCGATTTTCGTGATCCTTGGCCCCAAATACATAAGATACAGTTGGATTTACCCGGTGCCAACAAAATGTTTACGGGACCTCCTCTTCAGCCGATGGACTATCTAGTCTCTGCGCTAGAATTTGGGGGATGATTTCGCGCAGCATGGGACCGCAAATTAGTCCCTGCGCATAATTAGGTGGGGTCAACGCAGGTTGGTGGCCCAGAGAACTGACCCGAGACGGACACTTGAGTTCGGTCAGCGAAAACGCACCGACGCATAATTATTTCTGCTCAAGTAATTATTAGAACTTGTCTTTTGATATGAAACTAAATTCATTTAACTTATTAGAAGTGATACGAATACCTTCCGATTGAGTCTTTCATAATTTATTTGAATTAAAATTCAACTTGTTTAATGAGATACGTGGTGTTGCTTTGATACACCAAATTGAATATTACACCTAAAGTTCGTTTATCTGATCAATTAATTAAAACCAAAGTGTATAAAGTGAGTGGTGTGGTTTTTCTTCGTGTGCGACAACCCTTGTAGGAAAAAAAATATTGACAACGGGGCCAGTCTTGGCACAATACTGGTCTACCGAAGCTCGGCCTCCCAAGGTTAGTCCGAGATCCGACCAACGTTCAAGTGACGAGTCTTGGTTTGCCAGTCTTGGGATAAGATTCAGCCAATGCTCAAGTGACAAGCCTTGGTTTGCTAGTCTTGGGCCAATGTTCAGCCAATACTCAAGTGACATGCCTTGGTTTGCCAGTCTTGGGCCAAGATTCAGCCAACGCTCAAGTGACAAGCCTTGGCTTGCCAGTCTTGGGACAAGGTTCAGCCAATGCTCAAGTGACAAGCCTTGGTTTGCCAGTCTTGGGACAAGGTTCAGCCATTATACAAGTGACAAGCCTTGGTTTGCCAGTCTTGGGACAAGGTCCAGCCAATGCTCAAGTGACAAGCCTTGGTTTGCCAGTCTTGGGACAAGGTTCAGCCAATGCTCAAGTGACAAGCCTTGGCTTGCCAGTCTTGGGACAAGGTTTAGCCAATGCTCAAGTGACAAGCCTTGGTTTGCCAGTCTTGGGACAAGGTTCAGCCATTATACAAGTGACAAGCCTTAGTTTACCAGTCTAAATAACAAATAGTACCTAAAGACCCCTGGCTTCTGTGAACAGCGTAACAGCCTAGTGGATAAGACGCTTACCTAGCAGTCATGAAGGACAGGTTCGAGACCCAGCAAATGCAAAAAAAAAATTAGTTTCGTCGATCCACCTGATTTCTCTGTGTACAAATTTATTTCCATATGTTACCATCCCGCACATGTCTACTAATATTTTTTTTTTTTTTTTCAATTTATTTTTAATAAGCATAGGTGCTTATTTAGCAACAGTCTTGGCACAACACTGGCTTTCGATATTGGGCCAATACTTAGATGCAATCTTGGCACAATACTGGCATTGGTTATTGGGCCAATACTAAGATGCAGTCTTGGCACAACACTGTCACTCAAGCTTGGCTGGGTGTTATCATTTCGATGCTTAGACAGACATGGGCCAAGCTCGGATTTCAAGCTTTCCCCAGAGTTAATAAGTCTTGCGCCAAGCCTCGACCAAGCTTGGGCCGATTGTTTCTTCCTATATGAGAATTTGCCGACGCGGATCCCAGGAGCCAGAGGAAACCTATTGGACACCAACATCACCAGGACCAAGCCGAGAAGAATCGTCGATCAGCATCGTCAGTAAGCAGATCAAGATTCTGATAAGTTCTCAACAAATTACGAGTATATCGATATAGATTATAATTTTCTTTCTCTTCAACGCGGTTAATTACTTTATTATTTTATTCCCGCTCATTATTATAAAGAAACACACGCGTCTCGAGTTGATAAATTCCCTTGGACCACTTGTAAATACATATAAAATTATTATAGTTTAAGTAAAAAGGGGAAAACTGTATATATTTATGGGGATTTGGTTAAATAAACTAGTCAGTTAAACTTTTATCGAGCATACAACTTAATTATCACCAGAGTCCTATAGTTATTAGTCTATTTCAGCCGCGTGTCCGGTCAGAACGAGCAGACCTACTCCTGAGATACATCAAGTTTCCCGATTCCAGAACCAGTAACAGTCGATCTAAATTTATAATTAAAATAATTAATAATTAAATTAAATAAATTCGGGAAATATTTATTAACTGTGGTTCGTGGCTACTGGACACAAAGTAGCCAGGGCCCACTGTTATAAAACAAAATATCATTTACTTTGAAACAAAATATCGTTTACTTCATAATCAAATTCTAGTATACACTACATCATATACTTAATACCGTTGGAAAGCCGCGAATCTATCGAAAAATTCCAAGAATATGTCGACAGTACACCGTTAAAACTCCGCAAAAACTCCATTAAAACTCCGTGTTAAAGCCGCTAAAACTTCGACGATACCCCAACAAAACTCCGCGAAAACTCCTAGAAAACAGCGGCAAAACACCGACGAAAGTCCAAAAAAACACAATAAAAACTCTGGGTGAACTCGAAGAAAACACGAGAGAAACCTTGTCTCGTAACTGCACAAGAAACGTCGCCCTTCTATAGAATGATGGTATACCATTATAACACCGTCGTAACTCCGTCGATACACTGTGGAAACACTGTAAGGGAGTTAACACCGTAGAAACTCCGTGTTTTCACCACGTTTTTACGGTGACGTCAATACTGCTAGGGTTAGTATAATAAATTTACATTCAGTAATAGTAAAATAAAATATTATCCCGAAGTTAGCAGGCATTTAAAAATTTTTGAATTGTTATTTTTCAATAAATCAATTGTAAAAAAATAAAATCAAAATATGCACATTTAGAAAATTTTAAAAAATACAGGTGCAATTTTTTAAAATATTTTTTTGTTATGGTTTATCGCCTAAAAAAAAACAAAGAATTATTAGACGTCTGCTAACTTCAGTATCATAAATAAAATTATTATAATTTTTCAATCTAAACTTAGAGAATTTTACGGTATTTTTTAGTTATAATTTATAGAAACATTACTAAGGTTAGGGGCCCAGTTTCTGACTTTTTTAGAGTGCTGGTTGGGGTTATATTATAACAATTAATGTAAAATTTAATTTAATGAGAAAAACAATTATTCTATCGACTAGTTTATGATTTGTCTATCTATCCTCCTAACCTAAACTGTTTAGACTCCACTTAAAAATCGCTTCCTCAGCCGCTTATGGCTAAAATATTTGTTCTTATTTAGTTGATATTTGCTATGTTTTTTAAATTGCCATTAATTAGGCTCAGAATAAATTACAATAAATTAAGAAAAAATTGATTTTCTTTTTGAAGTTATAGTTTTTTAACCCGTTGAGGACACATAGGGTCCAATGGACTCCAGACAAATATTGAAGCATTTTTAAATCTAAAAAGACCCCGCTGGACCCCGTGTGTTCTCAACGGGTTAAGTAAGTAAGAAAAAAGTTACAAAGGTCAGAAACTAGGCCAGGGTCAATAACTGGCTCTTTTACCTTATATTTGTTAAGGAAATTATTAGATAATTACTTTTTTTTTCAACTTAAAAAAAAATATTATGACACTAAAATTAGCCGAGGTCTAATAATTTTTGGATTTTTTTTTTAAACATTACATTTAAAAAAATTACACCTATGGGTTTTTTGAACTTTATACATGTGCGTATTTTTATTGTTTTATTTTTTTTTTATTTTTCTAATTAAATTGTTGAAAAAAAAATTAGAACATTTTTAATTATCTGCTAATTTCAGGATCGTATTTTTTTTTTCAATTTTTTATCCGGAGTAATTTCTATTTTTTTAAATTAGAAAGTTAAATTTTGAATTAAATTTTTTGTTGTTATTCTGTGTTTTTAGAAGATTTTCGAATGATTTGAAATTTAGGAAATTAATTATTAGTCGTAAAATTAAATTACTTATATAAATTAATTACCTATATTAAAATAAAATTTATTGATAAATCAAAAAGAGTGAGGAATTCGTTTTTTCAATATTTTATTTTTTAAAAATTAAGATTGAGCCTATGGTACATTATCATTAATTTCAATTACATTATTATTTCATTATTTACAAAAAATATATTAAAATTATTAAATAAAACGTAAATTTTTAAAATATAATCATGATTCATTTATACAATCAAAACTTATACTTAAAATTTAATTTATAAAAATAATAAAAACTAAAATAATATTTTATAGTAATAAATTACCATGTCATGAAAAATTATTTACAAAAAATTACAATCATTATTAAAAACTCTTATTAAAACTATGCTAGCTTACGTTTTTTAGAAGAACAAAAAATGCTGCCCATACTCTCTAAACATGAATTAGTGAAAATTTCACTAATTGGGGAAGTGAAGCTGTATTCACTTAACAATTGATGTTTTTAACTTCAAATAAGTGATATTTCGCAAGTTACTTTAGTGATTTAATTTTCATTAAATATTTAGTTAATTTACTGATTAAAATAGTGAAATTTTTACCAATCATTTCATTGAAGCCATGATTCACAAGTGAATTAGTGAAATTTTCACTGACTGTTGAAGTAAAGCTGTTATTCAATTCGTAATTAGTGTTTCTAACAATTAATTAGTGAAATTTTATTTATTACTCAAGTGGCTCAAATCGTAAGTAAATTATTTTTTTTTTTAACTATAATTACGTGATGATAATTTTAGTTATAGTCTACCGAATAATTTTTAATAATAATTTAAATATTTTAATATTTTTTCATCGTATAAGGTTATTATGATTTAAATATAATCCTGTGAACTTGAAAAAAAAGTTTACAATGAATTGTAATCTCTTCATTGGTTAGTTATACCGTAATACTATAGTAAATTCTTGCACCTTCGACTTGAAATTTTTATAAAGGAAGTGTAGACAGGTAGGTAAATACAATTTGATACTCTACCTAAATAACAATCATACTACTATTATTATAAAAATACTCTGTCCATAAATCAATGCTCATTGCTGTCAATCTCTGGCTAGGCAATACCTAACCTAATTATTAAAAACAATAATAAATAAATTTTTCTTTTGATATTAAGGTTGTTTTTTTCGATTCTGCAGATATAAAATTATCAAATATTATTTCAAGAACTAAGAGTTTATAATTAGCAATAAATCAATAAAATGCAGTAAATAATTTGTTTACCGTAAATTTAAGAATTAAAATTTTCACGAATTCAATTATTAGTTTTGTATCCGGTTCACTTCGGAATAAGTGAAGTCAAGACAGACCATTGCGCAGTCGCACAAAGCAAATGCAGTAAAGCTACGACGATGTATTGTATACAGAACATTAAAATTTCTGGAAGTTTTCATGCGCTTGGAAATTAATAAACATCAAAGACCCCAAGTTTAAATAATAGCACTGATTAACAGATTTAAGGCATTCTGCTACTAAAAAATATTGCAGACGAGTGAGAAATAATATTATATCTTTACCTGATCGCGTAAGTATTATTTATTAAGTTAAAATTTTATCAGAGGTTAGTTTTTATTCATAACAGTGAGCATTTATTTTTCAAAGTTCATATTGTTGTAAATTTTTTTAATAATTTACAGCGTATGGCTATTTATTAATTAAAGATTGATAAAATGTGATTAAATTTTCATATTATTTTAAGTTTAAAAATTATATTTATCACGAATTCAATTATTAGTTTTCTATCCGGTTCACTTCTGAATAAGTGAAGACGAGACAACAGAACAGTTGCGCAGTCACGTGAATCGTATAAGTGACGCTATAGTCTTTCGTACTTTATCTTCTAGATTTTTTATAATTATAATTTTCAGAAGTTGTAAAATATATGAGTGTCAATAATTTTATGAAATTAGATCTGGATCAAGTAGAAAAAGTTAAAATTTTTAATTGTGCACAATTTTATTGTTATCATTCGATACGTATTTAAAAGATTATTTTTCTTTGTTACTTTTACATTCATATTTTTGAAATTAATGCCAACCCCTAAAATTTGCAATATCATTCTTCAACTACTGTCCCGGAGAGACATACTTATTCTCATTTTATGAGTTGTTCATATACGATCATTAAAAGCAAATAATTGAATAATTATACAAAATTTTCATCTTTTCATCTTATTATTTCTTACATGATATTTTTCTTCTTCTGCAGAAAAACATGGAAGAGTACAAAGATTTGACCGTTGAGGGATTGATTAATAAACTAAAAGGTACCATACATGATGATGAAACTCTTGAGAAATTAAGACGTAAGTAATTTTTTCTGTCACTGTAATCAATCATTTGTTCACAATGGATCGATTAAATTGTTTCATTTGTCATCAAAAAATCAACGGTGAGTTGTGGGGATTAAAAAGACATTTTATCAATGCTCATGGGTTAACTGTGAGTCGTGGGGTCGGTGATCAAGGATTTAAATGTGCTCAGAACGGGTGTTCACGCAGATTTTTAACATTTGCATCACTCAAACGCCATATAAAAAAAAATCATTTGCTGATTGAATTTAATGATAGAGAACATGGTGAAAATCTTGAACACGATAATAATAACTACGGCAACGACAATAATTATGACAATAATAATGAAGATAATAATAATAACGAAGACAATAATAATTTAATTTTATTATAATTTATATAGATTGAACGCGATTTCGACAATAAATATCCAAATGTAGCAGATAACTTTTTGGAAAAGTTTGCCACATATTACGTTCCACGCATTAACTTCTTTGTTAAAAATTGTAAGCCAGTCTTATACACAGAAGCAGCGGATATTACTGATGGTGAGCAAATATTTTCTTTTCTAATTAATAATATTAATTACTCGTTAAATTCATTCATTTATATCTTTAAATTTTATATTATTTTTTTTTTTTAATTTGTTAAGCTATTCATATATTTAAATTGTTAATGTTGCTCGTGTTAGTGTTGTCATAAAAAAATGTCAATTGATTTTAATACTGCAATTTATTTTTTGCAGAAAATTTGAGAGCCTTACTCATGTTGAGTGCATTACTACCGGTATCAAACTCTGTGATCACAAAAAGAGGTAAAGGCGTAGGTAAAGGAAAGAAAAGAGTAAGTTTTGAATTGCAACTATCGAATATTGTTATAATTCTTCTTATTTATAGTTCTTGAAAATAATAAATAACCATAAATCAATTAATTTTTTTTTTCTTAGAAACTCAATGAAAGCGATGATAGCCCTTTACCCGTCAAAACTGCATTTCTCAATAAAGATCTCATAAAAACTCTTCCGGTAATTATTCTGATTTTTTTTTTTTTTTTTTTATAACAATACCATCTTACCAATTTGAAATTAAATATTAACAAACAAAATAATATGTAATATTATGTACATTTATTTTATTCACAGGACGGAACTAATATAAGTAACTACATCAAAGAGATTAAGGAACGTGAAGCTACTAATGTCCAACCATGTCTCATTCTTATGAAAGGTCAAGGTTATGAAAAATTTTTCATTGAAGGGGATAATTGGCTTATAAGTGTAGGCGACAAAAGTGGACCGATTGCAGCTTTTAATTTACTTTATAAGCTATTTTACGTGCTGAATTTACAGTACCCGAACAGTTTGCAAAATTTTTTCAATTTTGTAGATTGTTACGTTTTTGGAATGCAAGGTGTAACATCACGATCAGTGGTCTCGGCCCTACATATTACATTAAGTAATATTACAATCAAGGATTCAAAAGTTCTTAATGATAACGATAATGATTCATTATCTGATTAAAAAATATGATTGATATTTTGTACTGATATTTTGTACTGAGCATATCAAAACTTTTTTATTTATTATTTTAACTGTACTTGTGTTGTGTATCAAACAGAGAGTGAGTTTCTTTAACTTTTTTAATATATTTTTATAACTATTATTATTATCATAACGATTAATATTATTATTAATAATCATATTACTTCTATTATCATTAACATTTTTATTATGTTCTAAAATTCTAAAGTAATACCTAATGCTTAATACTTAGTTCCTTTTAAAAACTTAATTACTTTGTGCTAATAAATCAATGTTTTAAAAAAATAAATATACATTATTCATTGATTTTTATATTAAAAAATTATTTGTCAACACTACTTTAGTTAAACTATTATTTAAGTAAATATAATTTATTTAATAAGTAAAATCAAAATTAAAAGTTCTACAAAACTGAACTAAATTAATTAGCTAAATTTTAACTAAATACTACAATAAATATTACTGATTCATTCAGTAAAATACTTGCACTAATGATTTAAGTAAATTTCACTTATATTTTTGCAAAAATGCATAATTAACATTTTTTTAATTTTACTAGTATTTCCAGTGAATTCAACTTACAAATTGTTGAAATGCACTTATAATTTTGTAAAATTCCACTAATTCATTTAGTAGTATTTTTAGTAAACGCAACAGGGATTTTCACTAATTATTGAGTGAGATTGTTAAATTTATATTTTTAGTAAATTTAACTTATCTAATTAGTGATATAATTTCACTATTGTAAAAGTGAATGTTATTTTCATTAATTGAAATAGGGAAATTTCAAGGTCACATACCGAATTAATGATATTCGTGAATTCACTAATTCATAAAGTGAATATTCACTTATTCTGCGTGGCTCGGTTTTAGCTTTAACAAATAGTGAATATGCACTTCTAATAAGTGAAAAACCACTATTTCATGTTTAGAGAGTATCATGACAACTCTCACGTTTACGGATGTAGTTATCTAGGACTTCAATTGTTATTTCCTGATCCTTTGCAGTTGCTGGTACAAGTTGACAGGTACTTCCAACCGAATTATCTTGTACTTCTCCAGCAGCTTGAGGTAAAGATGTCGAGGACCCATCTGAATCCGCACATTTTTTCTTCATCAGTCTATCACGATACTCCTGATAGGTGATTTTCTGCCGAGTACTTGATTGCTTCAATTCAGTTTTAGTGGAAACACTTTCTTGATCCGATAAACTGGAGCTTGTCACTATCCGATTCATTGAGTTAATTCGGACAGGTGGATTTTTAAATAAACACATCACGCGTTTTCGTATTTTCGGTGACAGTTTATTTAAGACTTCTTTGAACTCCCTGTCCATCTCTATCAGCAGATCGAAGGTCACTTTTGTATCGAGCAGCCAAAACCAATGATTCCCATCTATGACTTCGGGAATCTTCCACTGCGACGATTGGATGGTGAAATAAATACAATACGACGCCACAACTGCCGGTTTGTACTTCAGGCACATTGATGTCATCTGTAACGTGTAGTTCGCCATCTGCAGAAAAATCTTGCATAGTTGTTTGCAAGCTTTTATTTCTCTGCAGAATTCCGTGATGTAATGATGAGGGTGATTAACTCCCATCTTAAATCCCAGTGTTGCTAGAAGAATACGCTCATTTACTATGAGTGCTTTGACATTCTCCTGGAACTCGGCAGTCGTAGTGTCCAGTTGTTGATCCCTGGTTTTCTTCAAACAGATATGAAGAGCACTTATTACCTCCTTCGATTTTTGTGGCTCTTCTTCAACCTTTGCCGCCACAAAAATTGCCGCCGTTGCAACTTCATAACGATGAAACTTGGCCAATGAATGGTGAATGAAAAATCTGCGCATGTACACTATGGCAGTATGTACACAAACTTCTGATAATTTAAGCCGCTTGCCTAAATCATTTATTAAGTAAGCGGCTTGTTGTTTATAGTCTAATTCCTTCTCCGCGCTGATACCATCCTTGAAGCTTGGAGAGTTCTTCAGCTCTTCTTTGTTCAAATACCACTTTTGCGCCATTTTTATACAAAATTTTTCAGGATCTATCGAACTTCACTGTAAACTTTCGTACTTTATACTGAAACAGCTTACGCACTTTGAAATAACACAATTTTGTTTTTTCCGTAAATTTTAATATATTCTCAGACGAACTGTCGGGTATGGAGTTCGAGAATAAAGTGAAAAAATATTGACAAGACTCCGATATTTATAGGATTTTATAACAAAGCAGTTTAAGATTTTGTCCTAGTGCAATTGTCACAACAATGGATATGGGGGTAATTAGAAACTAATAGTTTGGGGCTGAAGAAATTTACCTGAGGTAGAAAAGGTCATTAGACTAATGACTCAAAATATTATGGTCATTAGGGTTTGAATATTCAGGTGTGAACGTAATTAATTTTTCTGTGAACAACTCAAGACCTGATGGCGAATATTTAAGTACGTAATTGAATATTTATGTGGAAGTCTCAAATAATGAATTTAAAATTTTCTGAAAATTAAAGTACACGGAAATAAATAAACTGTGTACATTAAGAGCCGACAAATAATATAATGATAAAATCATTAGTAAATATTATCATTCTAAATAGTAATTCTTTAACTTGTAATTCAAACGCAAATAACTATAGAATAAATATTAAAATTTATTGTTTATACAGGAAAAATTAATATTTGAGTTCCCCGCATGGAAAAGTTATATATTGTTAAAAATATATATGGTGAATATGTGATAAATATATGGCTGCAAAAATATATATTCACGAATATATGTTTTTTACATATATTGGAGTATATATTTTTAATAATATATTTCTTTTTATATAATGTTTTATATTTCTCTATATATATAATCTCATATAATTCTCAATATATTTTTGTCATATATGGATGGTATATATGTAATTTATAAAGTACAATATCATAAAATTTACATATATTTTGACTCATATAATTTGTGATATATTGACTGTATATAATTGATCGTATATAGAAGAACTTATATGTTTAAATCTATGGTTTATGGTATATTTTTCCAATAGATAAAAAATTATTTTTTTCTCGATATATTGAAAATTTTAGTCTTTATACACTTATATTTTTTTAAAGCTGCCTAATAGCATAGAAATGAAAATTGCAAACTGAAATGCATGGTTTTTGCTATGTAACATACCATAGTACGAAAAATATGTATAGTACTATATATTTTGCAATATATTGGAAAATATATGGAGTACCATATATTTTGCAATATACTGGAAAACTTATATAAAAAATATACATCATACTGTAGATTAACAAAGATACTACTCTCAATACAATATATCAAGATATAATAATAAAATATAGAAAGAAATATATGCTAAACATACATGAAAAAAGTTATATTGATAAATATATGATCAATATATTGTAGTAATATATTTTTTTCAATGTATTATCATACATTAATATGGCGAAAATATAAATATTATTTTATATATTGTGCAATATATCACATTGTAATATTCATATATTTTTCCAGATATGAAGTTTTTTCACGCGGGATGCGTGAAATTTTTTTTTATATAAAATAAATGTGAACTCAATAAAATGTTTAAATAATGTAAATTTTTGGTTAAAGGCGGCATAAATCAACATTGTCAATATATTATTAAGAATTAATTTACAAATGATGTTTTGAGAGCTAGGGGTACCAAAAGGTTCCGTCGTACTGTCTGAGCAAAACCTGCGTGAAATTATTGCAAATTTCAAGTCTGAGGTGATGGTATAAGTGCCGATTGGGCCCATCCTAGGGGCTTACCCCATCTGGCGTCACGTGAGCGACTCCTTTCAGCGAGATCGAGTCTCCTCTTGTCCAGCTGCTCCGTCTATTCTGCACCCGGGCTGTCACCCAACGTTGTTAAGGTTTTTCCCTGTCGTATGAAGCTTTAAGACCCGAGACGCTTCTATGCCAACATTCTCTTCTATGATCAACATAGAATATCCCGGTTTTATCGAGGTCCTTCATCGGCTTAAGTATCGTCTGATTTAGGTACCAGAGTTTTTCCGTAATCTTGCAAAAATTCCATTATTTCACAACATTTTCGTTTTTATTAAATAAATTACACAATTTTCTGTGATCCTATTATTTAATCCTTTAGAGTCAGAGGATCTCGAAACGTCTCCGTTTGAGACTAGTGGGGAGAGCGCGAATCGTAGAGTCCCGTGAGCATGTATGAGTGACATGTGAGAGTAGTAGTGAGCCTGTGAGTACCCTTCCACTCGTTTGAACCTCGCGCTGCGTTCATCGACAGAGCCGTAGTTAGTATTGTTGACGTGAGGAAATAGTCTTTAAAAGTAAGGTTAGAAAAATTAAAAAAATTTCATACATTGCTATGTAATTGCAATATTACTTAACTATATTTATAATGAAACCAAATATTGTTCTTACTTTGAATGTAAGTCCTTTGATATTTATTATTCGATAAATTAAAAATAAAAAATAAAATAATTGTTACGTTCCGCTTAGGTGAAATTCTTCCTCTTATAATACGGCCCTGTCACATTTGCTTCGCGCTCTTCCTAATTCTATCGGGCTCCGCCAGACCGAAGAGTGGGGTTTCAAGGTCAGACTCTAAAGGGACAACTAAACAGGCAGTGTTTGAGAAAATAAGATTCTCGAGACTTGTGTTTTTCCCCGAGATCTTACAATTTATTATCTTGGAAAATTCTAAAGTTATTTAAGTATTTGTGTTTCTTTACAAATTTCTTTGAGTGACGAGATGTTTAAATTCTGTGAATGCCTTCTGTTAGTACAGAGTTTTGTCCCAATGAATATCTAGTAAAAAAAGTTTTTTTGTTCATATTACATGGTATTTATTTGTCACATTAAAATTTTGCGCGGTAGTGCCCTCGCAGATTTGAATTACGGTGGAAACACGGTGGGTTTGTTCCATTTTACCACTGTGATTACTCGGTGTATCCACCATGATTCCATGGTGGCTTTACCACCGTGTATACACGGAGTTGTCACTGTGATTACGCGGTGGATACAGCGTGAAACCACGGTGGTGAAATAGCACAAAGCTACCGTGGAATTACGGTGGATACACTGCGTAATCACAGTGGAAACACTGTGTATACCCGGTGGTGAAATGGAACAAACCCACCGTGTTACCACAGTGGATCCACGGTGTTTACACTTCCATGGTGTTTCCACCGTGATTCAAATCTGCGAGGGTGCCTATAGCAAGCAGGTGCACCGTAGACGAAACACTAATCCTGGCAACAAATTTGTCGCGACAGTCGTAAAGTGGTGACATTTAGGGATAGGCGATAGTAAGAAAAATATCGATAGTCGACTATTGATTTTCATTTTAAATGACAATCGATCGTCTGATTTTACAGGGTGAAACTATCGATATATCGATTGTAAATAATGGCGCGAAATTTTAAAAACTTCTTAGTTAATTTTCAAAATAGTATAACAAAAGGGTAAACAATCATATTACGATAGTTAATTTAAACTAAAGCTTGAATCTTTTTTCTACTATTGTTTTACCAAATAAAACGTAAATAAATCATTCAGTCTTGGAGGTTCTAATGGTGTAGGTAATAATTAAATGTGAAATAATTTATTTTAAAACCATATATTTTACACAGTTAGAAATATTGTGTTAACTTCAACACAAATCGTCTGTTGCAAACGGTCTACACAAATTTTTGTGTCAATTCAACACATTGCGTTTCTGTTGATCCTTAACACAAATTTTATGTTAAAAAAAATTGAGCACATAAAATCTGTTCTTTTAACAGAACATATGTGTAAATTTAACACATTTTTCGTGTTAAAATCAACTAATAAATATAAGCACATAACCTAATGAACTCAAGTATACTGATCTACCCTTAATAGAACTTATGTCAATTTAGCGCACAATAGAACCAGGTCAAAAAGGTATGAAAGTTATCTAAATTTAATTGTAAATAAATTATAATCCAAAATACCCTGCAGGCAATGCTGATACAATGTTTTGCTTGGTTATCGTAATGAAGAATTGCGCGGAAACGTTTAGTCAAACACAGGGGTGCTGAACAAAAGTTTTACTTAAATTCATTTTTATTCATTGAACTAAATAGTTGGCTCTATGTTAGCAACGACTTTGAACTGAATTATACTGTAGGCGCCAGACGAACTATAGAACCGAATTGAGTATAATGTATAGCTAGAAAACTACCTGGGCTCTGATCCTAAAATCCACAAACTTAAATATTTAACTATATGAGTGAACTGACCACAGCTTCGAAGACACCGCTCTATTCATGAATACTATACCTAGCATCTACGCTGTTCACACTATATACAATTCAAAAACTCTTGAGGCCTACTCTTGAAGAAAACCTCACTGATTTAAACTCATGAACAAAACTGTCTGAATAATACTGCCACTCATACCATTGAATCATTCAACTCCATGAAATGTACTCTCTTAAAATGAACCAGTGAAATTTCACTGATTTTCCAGTGAAATCCACTGATTCACCAGTGAAATCCACTGGTTCAACCAGTGAATCGAGCGGTCACTGGTTCAACCAGTGAAATTCACTGATTCAACCAGTGGACTAAGATGATCGCTTGGCTTACTGGTTCAACCAGTGAAACTCACTGGTTGAACCAGTGATACGCCGGTGTACTACATAAATATAAACACAATAGGTTAGATTAATTTTATTTTATTATAAACGTTTATTTATAAACAAAGTGAAGTCAAACAAAAAGAGTCTTAATAACAATTATATTTAATTAAAAATTATTTTGTAATAAAATAAATAATATTTATTAGGATTTATAAAAATTTAATTTGTTTCCATTTTCAATGGGCTTTTTATATTGTTTAATTTTAAAATTGTGTCATTCATTTTTGAGGTTAGCTTCAAGCTATTGAAATTACTCCAAAGTTATTTATTTTTAAACTCTGTAATAATTGTGTCATATAATTATTATTGTTATATGAAAGTTAGTTAAAATATTACATGAAGATAATCAATAAATATTACTTATTTATTGACATAATAAAACACTTAAATATACTCATGTACAGAATGCTGCTGTACCCGCGCGCTTACATATTTTTAGTTCACTGGTTGAAACCAGTGAGCGCGACGTTCACTGATTCAACCAGTGAACTTTTAGTCACTGGTTAAACAAGTGAACTTCACTGGTTGAATCAGTGGAATTTCACTGGTTCATTTTAAGAGAGTAGTCCCGCTAGATGGTGCTATTAGTAATATCATATTTTAATATATGTCACCAGAAAAATTCATACAACCGTACATGAGTCGATATAATTAATTCTCAATTTCTTAGAACTCTTTGAATTTTATAATATTTGACATTATTGATTTGTTTTCAAACTACTTTTTACTCTTTTTTCTTTTGGATTTCATAAGAAAATAAAATATGGTACATTCAGCTTAAAGGAATGCTGAGGTAGAAAAATTTGGAACGTTTTGAAATTTTAATTAATATTAATAATGAAAAAAAAGTTATCTACAGAAAACCCTGCACGACTATTTTTTATAAACAAATAGTGCATTTCGTAAACGGATATAAATATTTTTTTTTTTTCAAAATACTAGAAAAAAATAAGAAAAAATGTTGACATAAATTTGGAGGGTGATCATTTTTTTTTTATACAAAAATTAGATGTAAAATGAAATATTTCATAAACTATTGAGAAATTATCGAGACAATCTAGTATCATTGTTTTTGTGATTTAATAACGAACAAAATGAATTCTGAACGAAGTCTCTACGACGAATAGTTGCTGTGATAAAAATTATTAAAGCGCGAAAAACGAAAAAGCGCGTCATTTTGTCCGCGCCCGGATAAACAAAAGAGTGTAACTCGGCAGCATATCGATTTACAAATTGTTTTTTTATTCCCTTAGTAAATAATATATCAACCATAAAAAAAATTGGTAACTTCCAAAAAAAATTTTTCGAATTTTAAATTTAAAAAAAGTGAAAATCACTTTTTGTTAAAAAAAAAATAGAAAAAATGAAAAATAAATAAAATGAGCTAATAGATAACTTTCTTTGAACCATTACCCAAACAATTACCGGTCAGTACAGTTAAAAAAATTTTTTTTTTTATAAAAAAACACGACTTGAAAAGTTTTTGAAACGTATCAACAATTAAAAAAAAATCTATATGCTTTTTTCTGATACGACAGAAATTCATCTCGCGAAATTCTGAATCGAATGGTATATAGAAATTTTGGTCGTTTTTTTGAAATTTTTGTTTTATAATTTTCAGTGCAAGAACTTATAAAAATTTCTTGCCGTGGAACTTAGAAAAAATTCGACTTCGGATATCTTCGGGAATTGCTAGAGAGAGAAAGTGGTCAAAAGACGCACTGTTAGAAGTATTTATTTGAGCCAAATAAGATATATTAATAGTTAATAAATGGTTTATTAAATGAGATTTATTTGAGCCAAATAAGCCATTTCTTAATAGTTAATAAATGGCTTATTTGAATAGAAAGAAATGACACATGAAGTTAAGGTTATAATCTTGAATGGAATGAGTGTGATTGTTAGTAAAAATTTATTATAATATTTCATTTTTTTTATATTTTTTGTATAATAATTTTTATCTTCAATTAACATTAATTGTGTGTATTATTTTCTTTAAAAAAATAAAATTAAACAGTCCTATAAATTATTTGTCATAACCTTACTTAATTTACGTCATGTGTCATTTCTTTCTATTCAAATAAGCCATTTATTAACTATTAAGATATGGCTTATTTGGCCCAAATAAATCTCATTTAATAAACCATTTATTAACTATTAATAAATATTTTTTTGGCTCAAATAAATACTTCTAACAGTGCGTATTGTCTTTCTCTAAAGGATTAAGTCCGTGCGTATCCCCACGGACAGATTGTGATCTTTTTTTTTTTTTTTTTTTCGTGTCCAACGACTGAAATTCTCTTTTTCTGCCCTCCGGCCGGAAAGTGGCAACTTTCGGGCCGCTGCCCCAAACGAAGTTGCGACTTTCCGGCTTCGTCGAGCAGAAAAATAGTATACGCACCTTGGCCAGTAAAAAAGAAAGCCTCAGACCACATGTTTGTCAGCCTCGGCTTCGCCTCGGCCAACAATTACATGTGCTCTGAGACTTTTCTTATTTTACTGGCCTAGGTATGTAATATACTATTTCATCAATTCTCATTTCTCATTTTGTTATAAACAATGTCATCAAAACTTAAAAAAACAACGTTTCTACAATGTAGGTATCAAAAGATTGCAAATTTTCTGAATCGGAAAAATAACTCATCGTGTAGAGAACTTTTTTACAAATTTGTTAACTAATTTATTATAAATAATGACGAAAACTTTTTTTAAAAAAGTCTTTTTATACCTATATTGTACGAACGATTTTTTTTAATTTGTTAATTAATTTTTTAAAAACAAAAAAAAAAAAGATTGCAATTTGTCCGCGGGGATATGCACGGTCGTAATCCCTTACAGGAAGACACTTCGTCTTATGCCCACTTTCTCTGTCTAACAATTCCCAAAGATATCCGAAGTCGAATTTTTTCGAAGTCCCGCAGTAAGAAATTTTTTCAAGTCCTCATACTGAAAATTGTAAAAGGAAAATTCAATTCCGAATTTCGCGAGATAAATTTCTGTCGTATCAAAAAAATTTTTTTTTTTTTTTTAATTGTCGATAAATTTCGAAAAATTTCAAAACGCTTCTTTATTAAAACCAACTTTTTTTCTATCTGTCATTACCCGTAATTGTTTGGGTTATGGTTCAAACAAAATTATCAATTAAGTCATTCTATTTATTTTTCATTTTTTCTTATGTTTATTTAACAAAAAGCGATTTCTACTTTTTTAAAATTTAAAATTTGAAAAAATTTTTTTGGAAGTTACCCAATTTTTTTTATGGTTGATATAGGATTTACTAAGAGAATAAAAAAAAAGGCCCTAAGGGGTATAAGCATGGTGAATTTGCCCCCGAAAGGTATCGGCTTGATACTGCGGGGATTTTTAGGTACTAATAAGATATTAAGATCCTGAGAGTTTCAGCTTTTGAAACCAATCGGTCTTCGAGAAAAAGCCAAATATGTAAAAATCAGATAAAATGAATATTCTCAGAGACTATTTTATCGATTGACTTATACTCGGGATATGTTTTGGGGGTCGATAGTAGCTCCTCGGAAAAAAATTGGGAGCTTGATCGGTCGACAACAACCTCGAAAAAAATGACTTTTTAGTTTTAATTTCGACTTTTCACGATGTTACGGTTCTGGTACAATTATGAAATAATTTTTTTTGGATTCCTCATCCAATTTCCTATAGACTTAAGTGATTTTAAAATTTTTAAAAAAGGTACGCCATATAGAAAAAAAAATCAAAACCACTTTTGAAGCAAATATTTACTTTATTTACATGTTTAAAGTGTGAATCATTATTTTTCTAGTTTGTATATGTTCTTGAATGTTATTTGCAAAAATAATCTCTGCATCAGCAGTTAAATTTTGTCATATCATATAATATCAACTAAAATATTATAAACATTATACACATATAAAACAGAAAATAGATTTTAGTTTGTAAATTATAAATACATAACAACAAATGAAAGATATACTTGAGGAAAAAAATGTATAATCATATTTTATCAGTCTTCATCACTATCCTCTTCAATCACAGGTGAAATACTGTCTCTATCAAATAATTTGCTAAGTATTTCAGCAGGCCTTAAAATCTTTGTTAAATATCTCCCGTGTGATAAATAGTAATCAACAGCAGCAACATGAGAGCAACATCCAATTGTTCTCAGACCATTTGCACACTCACAACTATGCCTCAATACGCTTTTTGGACCAATAGCATTTTTTTTATACTCAATAAAACATCTATAAACCTTTCTATTAATGTGTCTGGATTGAACTTGAATTTTGAGTATATTTGACTGTTCTTTCACATATTGAATAGTGAGATTACCTGTTTCATCAAGCATTTCTGCTAAATAGGAAACAGCCTGTATCAATTGATAGGAACCAGTGAAAAAAATACGCAGATCATTTTCTGTCATTTCTGGAAAGTCTTCGAGAGTTTCAGATGAAATTGTTTGAAACGGCAATTTTTTTCGCTGCCAGCCATTTTTTTGAACGTCTGTAGAATAAACTCTGATCAAACTTAGAGATTCATCATAGAATCGTTTGTTTATTAAATGAATTCGACAGCATCGATTTCCATCTGGTATGAAGACTCGTCGCTTAATGAATGACTGCATTCGGGCTTTTTGAGGAATAATAATTAAGTCACTAGTATTACCGCAATGACAACAGTATCGATGAGTTGAAATAGTTCTTTTCATACGAATCTCAACGTACTCTGTACAATCGGTAGGAGTAATGTTGACTCTAAAAGAAGGATCATCTGAACTTGACTGAGACAATGTCATGTGTGACAGACTAGACTCCGTTCGTTCTAACATTCCACTAACGATAGATTCAGATCCATCGTCAGCATCAAAAACCACCGGTTCAACTTTTCTTTTTTTATACATCTCTACACGACATTTACCACAAACAATATCACCAGTAAAAAATTCACCATCACATACTGCAGAAAACTCATCAATGTCTCGTTCCGTTAATAAAGTTTTAGGAGTTCCCGGAACTTTCTTTACTATTTTTGAGCAAATGCAACACTTATCATTGATTGTTTTATTTGGAGTCATTTTATTAGCTTAATAAATAAAATGTGAACAGACAATCTCTCAGATTCAGATCATAAACAACACTTTTGTCAGCTGTTGTATATACGACCAAATACGCCAGTGGGTGCGTCGGTCGGGCGGATCTTTTTGCACATAAGACGACTGAGTCGATAACATACCATATTCAATGACTAAAAGCGACAATTTGAAAATAATTTTAATATTACTGCAAAAAAAAACTACATAATTAATTAAAAAGTGGTTTTTATTTTTTTTTCTATATGGCATACCTTTTTTAAAAATTTTAAAAGCACTTAAGTCTATAGGAAATTGGATGAGGAATCCAAAAAAAATTATTTCATAATTGTACCAGAACCGTAACATCGTGAAAAGTCGAAATTAAAACTAAAAAGTCATTTTTTTCGAGGTTGTTGTCGACCGATCAAGCTCCCAATTTTTTTCCGAGGAGCTACTATCGACCCCCAAAACATATCCCGAGTATAAGTCAATCGATAAAATAGTCTCTGAGAATATTCATTTTATCTGATTTTTACATATTTGGCTTTTTCTCGAAGACCGATTGGTTTCAAAAGCTGAAACTCTCAGGATCTTAATATCTTATTAGTACCTAAAAATCCCCGCAGTATCAAGCCGATACCTTTCGGGGGCAAATTCACCATGCTTATACCCCTAGGGCCTTACAAGTATATCGATATAGATTATAATTTTCTTTCTCTTCAACGCGGTTAATTACTTTATTATTTTATTCCCGCTCATTATAAAGAAACACACGCGTCTCGAGTTGATAAATTCCCTCGGACCACTTGTAAATACATATAAAATTATTATAGTTTAAGTAAAAAGGGGAAAACTGTATATGTTTATGGGGATTTGGTTAAATAAACTAGTCAGTTAAACTTTTATCGAGCATATAACTTAATTATCACCAGAGTCCTATAGTTATAAGTCTATTTCAGCCGCGTGTCCGGTCAGGACGAGCAGACCTACTTCTGAGATACATCAAGTTTCCCGATTCCAGAACCAGTAACAGTCGATCTAAATTTATAATTAAAATAATTAATAATTAAATTAAATAAATTCGGGAAATATTTATTAACTGTGGTTCGTGGCTACTGGACACAAAGTAGCCAGGGCCCACTGTTATAAAACAAAATATCATTTACTTTGAAACAAAATGTCATTTACTTTATAATCAAATTCTAGTATACACTACATCATATACTTAATACCGTTGGAAAGCCGCGAATCTATCAAAAAATTCCAAGAATATGTCGACAGTAAACCCTTAAAACTCCGCAAAAACTCCATCAAAACTCCGTGTTAAAGCCGCTAAAACTTCGACGATACCCCAACGAAACTCCGCGAAAACTCTAACAAAACTCCGGAGAAACTCCTAGAAAACACCGGCAAAACACTGACGAAAGCCCAAAAAAACACAATGAAAACTCTGGGTGAACTCGAAGAAAACACAAGAGAAACCTTGTCTCGTAACTGCACAAGAAACGTCGCCCTTCTACCATCAAAACACCGTCGTAACTCCGTCGATACACTGTGGAAACACTGTAAGGGAGTAAACACCGTAGAAACTCCGTGTTTTCACCACGTTCTTACGGTGACGTCAATACCGCTAGGGTTAGTATAATAAATTTACATTCAGGAATAGTAAAATAAAATATGATCCTGAAGTTAGCAGGCATTTAAAAATTTTTATTCAACTCATGCGCGCTATTCACGTTTTATCATGCCTAAATTGCGAACTCAAAATGGCCGTTTACCGACTGTGAAAAATTATTTGTCAAAACGCAATAAAGATGTCTACTATCCCGGCCTTTGTGACGTAATGAAAATAAACGTAACTATCTTTCAAGCTCTTACTGAATATGGGGTAATTACAATTCCCTGTTGTTACCCATTGAGTAGCCAAGGTTGTGATGCCGAATGTTTTTTTTTCACCATGTCACTAAATAGCTATTAAGACTTTGCTTTTTAGGCGATTAATAAAACATGAATAGCGCGCATGAGTTGAATAAAACTATGAGCGCAACATGTAGGGTAAGTCATAATCCGTCACCCGCGATGTGTTTAGCACTCGTCTCCGGTGCGCAGTATGCACTCGCTTCGCTCGTGCCTGCGCACCTGCGACTCGTGCTAAACGCATCGCGCTGACACATTATGAATCACTTACCTTACTAGTTACGCCAATAACTATTGAATTGTTATTTTTCAATAAATCAATTGTAAAAAAATAAAATCAAAATATGCACATTTAGAAAATTTTAAAAAATACAGGTGCAATTTTTTAAAATATTTTTTTGTTATGGTTTATCGCCTAAAAAAAAACAAAGAATTATTAGACGTCTGCTAACTTCAGTATCATAAATAAAATTATTATAATTTTTCAATCTAAACTTAGAGAATTTTACGGTATTTTTTAGTTATAATTTATAGAAACATTACTAAGGTTAGGGGCCCAGTTTCTGACTTTTTTAGAGTGCTGGTTAGAGTTATATTATAACAATTAATGTAAAATTTAGTTTAATAAGAAAAACAATTATTCTATCGACTAGTTTATGATTTGTCTATCTATCCTCCTAACCTAAACTGTTAAGACTCCACTTAAAAATCGCTTCCTCAGCCGCTTATGGCTAAAATATTTGTTCTTATTTAGTTGATATTTGCTATGTTTTTAAAATTGCCATAAATTAGGCTCAGAATAAATTGCAATAAAGTAAGAAAAAATTGATTTTCTTTTTGAAGTTATAGTTTTTTAACCCGTTGAGAACACATGGGGTCCAATGAACTCCAGACAAATATTGAAGCATTTTTAAATCTAAAAAGACCCCGCTGGACCCCGTGTGTCCTTAACGGGTTAAGTAAGTAAGAAAAAAGTTACAAAGGTCAGAAACTAGGCCAGGGTCAATAACTGGCTCTTTTACCTTATATTTTTTAAGCAAATATTAGATAATTACTTTTTTTTTCAACTTAAAAAAAATTTTATGACACTAAAATTAGCCGAGGTCTAATAATTTTTGGATTTTTTTTTTAAACATTGCATTTAAAAAAATTACACCTATGGTTTTTTTAAACTTTATACATGTGCATATTTTTATTGTTTTATTTTTTTTTTATTTTTCTAATTAAATTGTTGAAAAAAAAATTAGAACATTTGTAATTATCTGCTAATTTCAGGATCGTATTTTTTTTTTTAATTTTTTATCCGGAGTAATTTTTATTTTTATAAATTAGAAAGTTATATTGTGAATTAAATTTTTTGTTGTTATTCTGTGTTTTTAGAAGATTTTGGAATGATTTGAAATTTTGGAAATTAATTATTAGTCTTAAAATTAAATTACTTATATAAAATAATTACCTATATTAAAATAAAATTTATTGATAAATCAAAAAGAGTGAGGAATTCGTTTTTTCAATATTTTATTTTTTAAAAATTAAGATTGAGCCTATGGTACATTATCAGTAATTTTAATTACATTATCATTTCATTATTTACAAAAAATATATTAAAATTATTAAATAAAACGTAAATTTTTAAAATATAATCATGATTCATTTATACAATTAAAACTTATACTTAATATTTAATTTATAAAAATAATAAAAACTAAAATAATATTTTATAGTAATAAATTACCGTGTCATGAAAAATTATTCACAAAAAATTACAATTATTATTAAAAACTCTTATTAAAACTATTCTAGCTTACGTTTTTTAGAAGAACAAAAAATGCTGCCCATATCATGACAACTCTCACGCTTACGGATGTAGTTATCTAGGACTTCGACTGTTATTTCCTGATTCTTTGCAGTTGCTGGTGCAAATTGACAGGTACTTCCAACCGAATTATCTTGTACTTCTCCAGCAGCTTGAGGTGAAGATGTCGACGACCCATCTGAATCCGCACATTTTTTCTTCATCAGTCTATCACGATACTCCTGATAGCTGATTTTCTGCCGAGTACTTGATTGCTTCAATTCAGTTTTAGTGGAAACACTTTCTTGATCCGATGAACTGGGGCTTGTCACTATCCGATTCATTGAGTTAATTCGGACAGGTGGATTTTTAAATAAACACATCACGCGTTTCTGTATTTTCGGTGACAGTTTATTTAAGACTTCTTTAAACTCCCTGTCCATCTTTATCAGCAGATCGAAGGTCACCTTTGTATCGAGCAGCCAAAACCAAAGATTCCCATCTATGACTTCGGGAATCTTCCACCGCGACGATTGGATGGTGAAATAAATACAATACGACGCCACAACTGCCGGTTTGTACTTCAGGCACATTGATGTCATCTGTAACGTGTAGTTCGCCATCTGCAGAAAAATCTTGCATAGTTGTTTGCAAGCTTTTATTTCTCTGCAGAATTCCGTGATGTAATGATGAGGGTGATTAACTCCCATCTTAAATCCCAGTGTTGCTAGAAGAATACGCTCATTTACTATGAGTGCTTTGACATTCTCCTGGAACTCGGCAGTCGTAGTGTCCAGTTGTTGATCCCTGGTTTTCTTCAAACAGATATGAAGAGCACTTATTACCTCCTTCGATCTTTGTGGCTCTTCTTCAACCTTTGCCGCCACAAAAATTGCCGCCGTTGCAACTTCATACCGATGAAACTTGGCCAATGAATGGTGAATGAAAAATCTGCGCATGTACACTATGGCAGTATGTACACAAACTTCTGATAATTTAAGCCGCTTGCCTAAATCATTTATTAAGTAAGCGGCTTGTTGTTTATAGTCTAATTCCTTCTCCGCGCTGATACCATCCTTGAAGCTTGGAGAGTTCTTCAGCTCTTCTTTGTTCAAATACCACTTTTGCGCCATTTTTATACAAAATTTTTCAGGATCTATCGAACTTCACTGTAAACTTTCGTACTTTATACTGAAACAGCTTACGCACTTTGAAATAACACAATTTTGTTTTTTCCGTAAATTTTAATATATTCTCAGACGAACTGTCGGGTATGGAGTTCGAGAATAAAGTGAAAAAATATTGACAAGACTCTGATATTTATAGGATTTTATAACAAAGCAGTTTAAGATTTTGTCCTAGTGCAATTGTCACAACAATGGATATGGGGGTAATTAGAAACTAATAGTTTGGGGCTGAAGAAATTTACCTGAGGTAGAAAAGGTCATTAGACTAATGACTCAAAATATTATGGTCATTAGGGTTTGAATATTCAGGTGTGAACGTAATTAATTTTTCTGTGAACAACTCAAGACCTGATGGCGAATATTTAAGTACGTAATTGAATATTTATGTGGAAGTCTCAAATAATGAATTTAAAATTTTCTGAAAATTAAATTACACGGAAATAAATTAACTGTGTACATTAAGAGCCGACAAATAATATAATGATAAAATCATTAGTAAATATTATCATTCTAAATACAGTAAATAAAAATGTAGTAATTCTTTAACTTGTAAATAACTATAGAATAAATATTTCAATTTATTGTTTATACAGGAAAAATTAATATTTGAGTTCCCCGCATGAAAAAGCTATATATTGTTAAAAATATATATGGTGAATATGTGATAAATATATGGCGGCAAAAATATATATATTCACGAATATATGTTTTTTACATATATTGGAGTATATATTTTTAATAATATATTTCTTTTTATATAATGTTTTATATTTCTCTATATATATAATCTCATATAATTCTCAATATATTTTTGTCATACATGGATGGTATGTATGTAATTTATAAAGTACAATATAATAAAATTTACCTATATTTTGACTCATATAATTAGTGATATATTGTCTGTATATAATTGATCGTATATGGAAGAACTTATATGTTTAAATCTATGGTTTATGGTATATTTTTCCAATAGATAAAAAATTATTTTTTTCTCGATATATTAAAAATTATAGTCTTTATACACCTATATTTTTTTAAAGCTGCCTAATAGCATAGAAATGGAAATTGCAAACTGAAATGCATGGTTTTTGCTATGTAACATACCATAGTACGGAAAATATGTATAGTACTATATATTTTGCAATATACTGGAAAACTTATATAAAAAATATACATCATACTGTATATTAACAAAGATACTACTTTCAATACAATATATCAATATATAATAATAAAATATACCAAGATATATATGCTAAACATACATGAAAAAAGTTATAATATATTATCATATATTAATATGGCAAAAATATAAATATTATTTTACATATTGTGCAATATATCACATTGTAATATTCATATATTTTTTCAGATATGAAGTTTTTGCATGCGGGATGCGTGAAATTTTTTTTTATATAAAATAAATATGAACTAAACAAAATGTTTAAATAATGTAAATTTTTGGTTAAAGGTGGCATAAATCAACATTGTCAATATATTATTAAGAATGAATTTACAAATTATGTTTTGAGAGCTAGGGGTACCAAAAGGTTCCGTCGTACTGTCTGAGCAAAACCTGCATGAAATTATTGCAAATTTCAAGTCTGAGGTGATGGTATAAGTGCCGATTGGGCCCATCCTAGGGGCTTACCCCATCTGGCGTCACGTGAGCGACTCCTTTCAGCAAGATCGAGTCTCCTCTTGTCCAGCTGCTCCGTCTATTCTGCACCCGGGCTGTCACCCAACGTTGTTAAGATTTTTCCCTGTCGTATGATGTTTTAAGACCCGAGACGCTTCTATGCCAACATTCTCTTCTATGATCAACATAGAATATCCCGGTTTTATCGAGGTCCTTCATCGGCTTAAGTATCGTCTAATTTAGGTACCAGAGTTTTTCCGTAATCTTGCAAAAATTCCATTATTTCACAACATTTTCGTTTTTATTAAATAAATTACATAATTTTCTGTGATCCTATTATTTATTCCTTTAGAGTCAGAGGATCTCGAAACGTCTCCGTTTGAGACTAGTGGGGAGAGCGCGAATCGTAGAGTCCCGTGAGCATGTATGAGTGACATGTGAGAGTATTAGTGAGCCTGTGAGTACCCTTCCACTCGTTTGAAACTCGCGCTGCGTTCATCGACAGAGCCGTAGTTAGTATTGTTGACGTGAGGAAATAGTCTCCAAAAGTAAGGTTAGAAAAATTAAAAAAATTTTATACATTGCTATGTAATTGCAATATTACATAACTATATTTATAATGAATCCAAATATTGTTCTTACTTTGAATTTAAGTCCTTTGATATTTATTATTTGATAAATTAAAAATAAAACATAAAATAATTGTTACTTCCCGCTTAGGTGAAATTCTTCGCCTTATAATACGGCCCTGTCACATTTGCTTCGCGCTCTTCCTAATTCTATCGGGCTCCACCAGACCGAAGAGTGGGGTTTTAAGGTCAGACTCTAAAGGGTCAACTAAACAGGCAGTGTTTGAGAAAATAAGATTCTCGAGACTTGTGTTTTTCCCCGAGATCTTACAATTTATTATCTTGGAAAATTCTAAAGTTATTTAAGTAGTTTTCTAGCTATAGATTATACTTAATTCGGTTCTATAGTTCGTCTGGCGCCTATAGTATAATTCAGTTCAAAGTCGTTGCTAACATAGAGCCAACTATTTAGTTCAATGAATAAAAATGAATTTAAGTAAAACTTTTGTTCAGCACCCCTGTGTTTGACTAAACGTTTCCGCGTAATTCTTCATTACGATAACCAAGCAAAACATTGTATCAGCATTGCCTGCAGGGTATTTTGGATTATAATTTATTTACAATTAAATTTAGATAACTTTCATACCTTATTGACCTGGTTCTATTGTGCGCTAAATTGACATAAGTTCTATTAAGGGTATGTTTGCATGTTTAGGTTTCCACTATAATAAAACCATTTAAATATAGTGGAAACCTAAACATGCAAACCTCTCAATAAGACAATTTATAGATAAATTGAGAAAAATATAGATAGCCCGAACTGGGAATCGAACCCAGACCAATTCGGTAACGCGCCGAGTGCTCTACCAGTTGAGCTATCCGGCCCTATACTATATTCCGTTCAATTTGATCTATAACTTATTGAGCCACACCGTCCTTCGTACGGTAATACACCATTTTTATATAGTGGAAACCTAAACATGCAAACATGCAAATAACCTTCTCAATAAGACAATTTATAGATAAATTGAGAAAAATATAGATAGCCTGAACTGGGAATCGAACCCAGACCAATTCGGTAACGCGCCGAGTGCTCTACCAGTTGAGCTATCCGGCCCTATACTATATTCCGTTCAATTTGATCTATAACTTATTGAGCCACACCGTCCTTCGTACGGTAATACACCATTTTTATATAGTGGAAACCTAAACATGCAAACATACCCTTAATAGAACTTATGTCAATTTAGCGCACAATAGAACCAGGTCAATAAGGTATGAAAGTTATCTAAATTTAATTGTAAATAAATTATAATCCAAAATACCCTGCAGGCAATGCTGATACAATGTTTTGCTTGGTTATCGTAATGAAGAATTACGCGGAAACGTTTAGTCAAACACAGGGGTGCTGAACAAAAGTTTTACTTAAATTCATTTTTATTCATTGAACTAAATAGTTGGCTCTATGTTAGCAACGACTTTGAACTGAATTATACTATAGGCGCCAGACGAACTATAGAACCGAATTAAGTATAATCTATAGCTAGAAAACTACTTAAATAACTTTAGAATTTTCCAAGATAATAAATTGTAAGATCTCGGGGAAAAACACAAGTCTCGAGAATCTTATTTTCTCAAACACTGCCTGTTTAGTTGACCCTTTAGAGTCTGACCTTAAAACCCCACTCTTCGGTCTGGCGGAGCCCGATAGAATTAGGAAGAGCGCGAAGCAAATGTGACAGGGCCGTATTATAAGGCGAAGAATTTCACCTAAGCGGGAAGTAACAATTATTTTATGTTTTATTTTTAATTTATCAAATAATAAATATCAAAGGACTTAAATTCAAAGTAAGAACAATATTTGGATTCATTATAAATATAGTTATGTAATATTGCAATTACATAGCAATGTATAAAATTTTTTTAATTTTTCTAACCTTACTTTTGGAGACTATTTCCTCACGTCAACAATACTAACTACGGCTCTGTCGATGAACGCAGCGCGAGTTTCAAACGAGTGGAAGGGTACTCACAGGCTCACTAATACTCTCACATGTCACTCATACATGCTCACGGGACTCTACGATTCGCGCTCTCCCCACTAGTCTCAAACGGAGACGTTTCGAGATCCTCTGACTCTAAAGGAATAAATAATAGGATCACAGAAAATTATGTAATTTATTTAATAAAAACGAAAATGTTGTGAAATAATGGAATTTTTGCAAGATTACGGAAAAACTCTGGTACCTAAATTAGACGATACTTAAGCCGATGAAGGACCTCGATAAAACCGGGATATTCTATGTTGATCATAGAAGAGAATGTTGGCATAGAAGCGTCTCGGGTCTTAAAACATCATACGACAGGGAAAAATCTTAACAACGTTGGGTGACAGCCCGGGTGCAGAATAGACGGAGCAGCTGGACAAGAGGAGACTCGATCTTGCTGAAAGGAGTCGCTCACGTGACGCCAGATGGGGTAAGCCCCTAGGATGGGCCCAATCGGCACTTATACCATCACCTCAGACTTGAAATTTGCAATAATTTCATGCAGGTTTTGCTCAGACAGTACGACGGAACCTTTTGGTACCCCTAGCTCTCAAAACATAATTTGTAAATTCATTCTTAATAATATATTGACAATGTTGATTTATGCCACCTTTAACCAAAAATTTACATTATTTAAACATTTTGTTTAGTTCATATTTATTTTATATAAAAAAAAATTTCACGCATCCCGCATGCAAAAACTTCATATCTGAAAAAATATATGAATATTACAATGTGATATATTGCACAATATGTAAAATAATATTTATATTTTTGCCATATTAATATATGATAATATATTATAACTTTTTTCATGTATGTTTAGCATATATATCTTGGTATATTTTATTATTATATATTGATATATTGTATTGAAAGTAGTATCTTTGTTAATATACAGTATGATGTATATTTTTTATATAAGTTTTCCAGTATATTGCAAAATATATAGTACTATACATATTTTCCGTACTATGGTATGTTACATAGCAAAAACCATGCATTTCAGTTTGCAATTTCCATTTCTATGCTATTAGGCAGCTTTAAAAAAATATAGGTGTATAAAGACTATAATTTTTAATATATCGAGAAAAAAATAATTTTTTATCTATTGGAAAAATATACCATAAACCATAGATTTAAACATATAAGTTCTTCCATATACGATCAATTATATACAGACAATATATCACTAATTATATGAGTCAAAATATAGGTAAATTTTATTATATTGTACTTTATAAATTACATACATACCATCCATGTATGACAAAAATATATTGAGAATTATATGAGATTATATATATAGAGAAATATAAAACATTATATAAAAAGAAATATATTATTAAAAATATATACTCCAATATATGTAAAAAACATATATTCGTGAATATATATATTTTTGCCGCCATATATTTATCACATATTCACCATATATATTTTTAACAATATATAGCTTTTTCATGCGGGGAACTCAAATATTAATTTTTCCTGTATAAACAATAAATTGAAATATTTATTCTATAGTTATTTACAAGTTAAAGAATTACTACATTTTTATTTACTGTATTTAGAATGATAATATTTACTAATGATTTTATCATTATATTATTTGTCGGCTCTTAATGTACACAGTTAATTTATTTCCGTGTACTTTAATTTTCAGAAAATTTTAAATTCATTATTTGAGACTTCCACATAAATATTCAATTACGAACTTAATTATTTGCCATCAGGTCTTGAGTCGTTCACAGAAAAATTAATTACGTTCACACCTGAATATTCAAACCCTAATGACCATAACATTTTGAGTCATTAGTATAATGACCTTCTCTACCTCAGGTACATTTCTTCAGCCCCAAACTATTACTTTCTAATTACCCCCATATCCATTGTTGTGACAATTTCACTGGGACAAAATCTTAAACTGCTTTGTTATAAAATCCTATAAATATCAGAGTCTTGTCAATATTTTTTCACTTTATTCTCGAACTCCATACCCGACAGTTCGTCTGAGAATATATTAAAATTTACGGAAAAACAAAATTGTGTTATTTCAAAGTGCGTAAGCTGTTTCAGTATAAAGTACGAAAGTTTACAGTGAAGTTCGATAGATCCTGAAAAATTTTGTATAAAAATGGCGCAAAAGTGGTATTTGAACAAAGAAGAGCTGAAGAACTCTCCAAGCTTCAAGGATGGTATCAGCGCGGAGAAGGAATTAGACTATAAACAACAAGCCGCTTACTTAATAAATGATTTAGGCAAGCGGCTTAAATTATCAGAAGTTTGTGTACATACTGCCATAGTGTACATGCGCAGATTTTTCATTCACCATTCATTGGCCAAGTTTCATCGGTATGAAGTTGCAACGGCGGCAATTTTTGTGGCGGCAAAGGTTGAAGAAGAGCCACAAAGATCGAAGGAGGTAATAAGTGCTCTTCATATCTGTTTGAAGAAAACCAGGGATCAACAACTGGACACTACGACTGCCGAGTTCCAGGAGAATGTCAAAGCACTCATAGTAAATGAGCGTATTCTTCTAGCAACACTGGGATTTAAGATGGGAGTTAATCACCCTCATCATTACATCACGGAATTCTGCAGAGAAATAAAAGCTTGCAAACAACTATGCAAGATTTTTCTGCAGATGGCGAACTACACGTTACAGATGACATCAATGTGCCTGAAGTACAAACCGGCAGTTGTGGCGTCGTATTGTATTTATTTCACCATCCAATCGTCGCGGTGGAAGATTCCCGAAGTCATAGATGGGAATCTTTGGTTTTGGCTGCTCGATACAAAGGTGACCTTCGATCTGCTGATAAAGATGGACAGGGAGTTTAAAGAAGTCTTAAATAAACTGTCACCGAAAATACAGAAACGCGTGATGTGTTTATTTAAAAATCCACCTGTCCGAATTAACTCAATGAATCGGATAGTGACAAGCCCCAGTTCATCGGATCAAGAAAGTGTTTCCACTAAAACTGAATTGAAGCAATCAAGTACTCGGCAGAAAATCAGCTATCAGGAGTATCGTGATAGACTGATGAAGAAAAAATGTGCGGATTCAGATGGGTCGTCGACATCTTCACCTCAAGCTGCTGGAGAAGTACAAGATAATTCGGTTGGAAGTACCTGTCAATTTGCACCAGCAACTGCAAAGAATCAGGAAATAACAGTCGAAGTCCTAGATAACTACATCCGTAAGCGTGAGAGTTGTCATGATATGGGCAGCATTTTTTGTTCTTCTAAAAAACGTAAGCTAGAATAGTTTTAATAAGAGTTTTTAATAATAATTGTAATTTTTTGTGAATAATTTTTCATGACACGGTAATTTATTACTATAAAATATTATTTTAGTTTTTATTATTTTTATAAATTAAATATTAAGTATAAGTTTTAATTGTATAAATGAATCATGATTATATTTTAAAAATTTACGTTTTATTTAATAATTTTAATATATTTTTTGTAAATAATGAAATGATAATGTAATTAAAATTACTGATAATGTACCATAGGCTCAATCTTAATTTTTAAAAAATAAAATATTGAAAAAACGAATTCCTCACTCTTTTTGATTTATCAATAAATTTTATTTTAATATAGGTAATTATTTTATATAAGTAATTTAATTTTAAGACTAATAATTAATTTCCAAAATTTCAAATCATTCCAAAATCTTCTAAAAACACAGAATAACAACAAAAAATTAAATTCAAAATATAACTTTCTAATTTAAAAAAATAAAAATTACTCCGGATAAAAAATTTAAAAAAAAAAATACGATCCTGAAATTAGCAGATAATTAAAAATGTTCTAATTTTTTTTTCAACAATTTAATTAGAAAAATAAAAAAAAAATAAAACAATAAAAATATGCACATGTATAAAGTTTAAAAAAACCATAAGTGTAATTTTTTTAAATGTAATGTTTAAAAAAAAAATCCAAAAATTATTAGACCTCGGCTAATTTTAGTGTCATAAAATTTTTTTTTAAGTTGAAAAAAAAAGTAATTATCTAATAATTTGCTTAACAAATATAAGGTAAAAGAGCCAGTTATTGACCCTGGCCTAGTTTCTGACCTTTGTAACTTTTTTCTTACTTACTTAACCCGTTGAGGACACACGGGGTCCAGCGGGGTCTTTTTAGATTTAAAAATGCTTCAATATTTGTCTGGAGTTCATTGGACCCCATGTGCGTGGAGAGAAAAAAATAGTTATAATTCCTATGTAGAATGGTAACCATTACTATGTTACATATAAACGAGGATTTTTTAACGTCGAGAGTCACCGGGCAGAGTAATCCCCCCCTTTCTACATAGGCTATGCGGTGGCTATGCTAGCATAGAAGTGATTACTATTCTACATTGACAAGAGAACTATGTAAATAGATATGGCTACAATGTTACCTAGTAACGTTTGCGATGTTTTATTTATTTCATTTTTAGTAAATAAGGTTATGACAAAACAAATAACTCAGGTTACTATAAATAGATATATGTAGAAATTGAATTAATCTATTGAAATAATTAAGATATTGCTCAAAATGAAATATCATTTTTTGATAACAGATAAATAATAATTAAATAAATTAAAATATTTAATAATATACTTCGCACATATACATGTAACACATACACATAGGTTACTGCGCAAACGTCCGCGCATGTTTACTTTCTTGTCTCACTTATTAAACTGTAACGACAGCTATTCCAGCATGGGACTGAGTACCATTCTACATAGCCCTGATTCCCATGCTAGATAGCGATTTTTACCATTTCAGCTGTTTCAATGTAACATAGTAATCATTACCAGAAAAATGGTAATGAGTCCTATTCTACATAGCATTATTTACCATTTTACAAAAAATGAGTCTGGTTACTATGTAACATAGTAATAATTACTATTTTTTTCTCTCCGTGTGTCCTCAACGGGTCAAAAAACTATAACTTTAAAAAGAAAATCAATTTTTTCTTAATTTAATGTAATTTATTCTGAGCCTAATTAATGGCAATTTAAAAAACAGCAAATGTCAACTAAATAAAAACAAATATTTTAGCCATCCCTGGTTAAAAAAGAGAATTAAAAAGGATTAAGCCATGTAACGTGGCCATTTAAGAGAGGATTGGCAGTATTAAAACGGATTAAAAATATTAAAAATTAATTCTTTTTAATCCTTCTTAATTCTCTGTTTTAACCAGGGATAAGCGGCTGAGGAAGCGATTTTTAAGTGGAGTCTAAACAGTTTAGGTTAGGAGGATAGATAGACAAATCATAAACTAGTCGATAGAATAATTGTTTTTCTCATTAAGGCCATGCTTCGAGGGTGCCCCCCACTTTTTTCCAAAAAATGTGGCGCCGCCTGGTGGCCGCCAGCCGCTCTAAAAAAAGTACTAGAGCTGCAAAACTTTAAAATTAAATTAAAATTATTTAAAGTAATAAAATGCAACATATGTTAATTTTTAAATGCATGAAAAAATTTATATATTTTTTTAAAATCATTAGCTAATACTACAAAAATCTAAAACCCGAGATTGAAAAATAATATATTCATTGACCTTGACCTGTCAATATCACATTTATTTTCTATAAGTAAGTAAAAAAAAATTATAATATTTATCAAAAAAAGGGCTTCGTACAAGCAATTTTATAAACTCGTAGAATATTAAAAAAATTACTTACAGTAATTATAAATACCCAGTCGAGCGTAGTTTCTTTAATAAATTTCAACACAATATTCGCCATTTAGTAACTTTTTATTTTGACAGATGTAAACATCAGGTCTGTATAATTTTTTGGGTGCACGCGAAGGTGCTTGAATATAGTAGCGGGAAAAAATAAATTTAATAAATTAATTCCTTTCAATCAGAGCAATAATAGAGTTCTATATATCATTACTTTATTTAATTTTATTAATAAATAAAAATTTTTTTGATTCAAAGTATTAAATTAAAAAAAAAGGTATATATATGTAATCGAATGTGATTACACCTGACTAATTGTCAGACCAGTGACCATACACTGTAAAATATTACGGTGTAAAAATTAGACCCGGAGGACTTTACACGGTCGTGTAGTGTAAAATATCGGTGTAAAACTTCTCTCGGTGTAAATTTTCCATCCGTGTAATCATAACCCGGTGTAATCTACTTCTTTTACACCGTTCCATGTTACTCGGTGTATTTTTGTTGAGTGATCATATACATTTATTTCAATTATACATATACATATATACATAGGGGAGGGGGGGGGGCAAAATGGGTCCCCTAAAATTTTGAAGATGAAAAGTATTTGGGTGGGGAGAGGGGCGAAATAAGCCACTGAGCCAAAAAGGGCCACTGAGGCAAAATGCCCCCCCCCCATAATTTTGAAGATGAAATGCGTTTGGGTGGGGGGCGGGGCAAAATGGGACATTGAGGCAAAAAGGACCACTGAGGTAAAATGGGCCACTGAGGCAAAATGCCCCCCCCCCCCCATAATTTTGAAGATGAAATGCGTTTGGGTGGGGGGCGGGGCAAAATGAGACATTGAGGCAAAATGGTCCCCCAAAAATTATTAACACGAAAAGTGTTTAGAGCGTGGGGAGGGGCAAAATGGGATACTGAGGTAAAGTGGGCCAGAGAGGCAAATTGGTCCCCAAAAAATTATTAACATGAGAAGTATTCGGGGCTCGGGGAGGGGAAAAATGAGTCGCTGAGGCTCTATGGTCCCCCAAAAATTATTAACATGAAAAGTGTTTGAAGTGTGGAGAGGGGAAAAATGGGTCACTGAGGCTAAATGGTCCCCCGAAAATTATTAACATGAAAAGTGTTCGGAGCGTGGGTTGGGGCAAAATGGAACACTGAGTTAAAATGAGCCACTGAGGCAAACTGGTCCCCAAAAAATTATTAACATGAGAAGTATTCGGGGCGTGGGGAGGGGAAAAATGAGTCACTGAGGCTCAATGGTCCCCCAAAAATTATTAACATGATAAGTGTTTGGAGCGTGGGTAGGGGCAAAATGGAACACTGAGGTAAAATGAGCCACTGAGGCAAACTGGTCCCCAAAAAATTATTAACATGAGAAGTATTCGGGGCGTGGGGAGGGGCAAAATGGGTCACTGAGGCAAAGTGGTCCCCCAAAAATTTTTGGCATGAAAATTTTAGGGGCGGGGGGTAAAATGGGCCGGAAGACTTTGAATTATATATATAGGGGAAGAGGAGGGGCAAAATGGGCCCCTTAAGAAAAAAATTTTCAAATCCTCAGTTTTTTTTTACTTGTTTTACTTTTTTTTACTCCATTGCCAAGTATTTGACCTTAATTTGTTCTGTCTATTAAAAATAAAAAATCGTAAAATGTGGGGCAAATGGGCCCCCCTCAGAAAGTTTTGATAATGTGAGTTTTTCAGCTTATTTCACTTTTTTTTCTTCGGCTGAGTTTTCGGTGTTAATTTGCTGTGTCTATCAAAATTAAAAAATCCTGAAAAGTTGGGTAAAACGGGCCCCCAACAAAACTCAATGTATGTTTCTCGCTTGTTTTATGTTTCGCGCCATAACATATCATGTTTCAAATAAACTGCGCATGCAGTTTTTAAAGCCCGTCAGCACATTTTACCCCCCTTCCCCCAAAACTTTTCATGCTAAAATTTTTGGGGGACCATTTTGCCTCAATAGCCCATTTTGCCTCAATAGCCCTTTTTGCCTCAATGTCCATTTTTGCCCATCCCCCCACCCAAACACATTTCGTCTTCAAAATTTTGTAGGGCCCATTTTGCCTCAGTGGCCCATTTTACCTCAGTGGTCCTTTTTGCCCCGCCCCCCACCCAAACGCATTTCATCTTCAAAATTATGGGGGGGGGGGGCATTTTGCCTCAGTGGCCCTTTTTGGCTCAGTGGCTTATTTCGCCCCTCTCCCCACCCAAATACTTTTCATCTTCAAAATTTTAGGGGACCCATTTTGCCCCCCCCCCCCTCCCCTATGTATATATGTATATGTATAATTGAAATAAATGTATATGATCACTCAACAAAAATACACCGAGTAACATGGAACGGTGTAAAAGAAGTAGATTACACCGGGTTATGATTACACGGATGGAAAATTTACACCGAGAGAAGTTTTACACCGATATTTTACACTACACGACCGTGTAAAGTCCTCCGGGTCTAATTTTTACACCGTAATATTTTACAGTGTATGGTCACTGGTCTGACAATTAGTCAGGTGTAATCACATTCGATTACATATATATACCTTTTTTTTAATTTAATACTTTGAATCAAAAAAATTTTTATTTATTAATAAAATTAAATAAAGTAATGATATATAGAACTCTATTATTGCTCTGATTGAAAGGAATAAATTTATTAAATTTATTTTTTCCCGCTACTATATTCAAGCACCTTCGCGTGCACCCAAAAAATTATACAGACCTGATGTTTACATCTGTCAAAATAAAAAGTTACTAAATGGCGAATATTGTGTTGAAATTTATTAAAGAAACTACGCTCGACTGGGTATTTATAATTACTGTAAGTAATTTTTTTAATATTCTACGAGTTTATAAAATTGCTTGTACGAAGCCCTTTTTTTGATAAATATTATAATTTTTTTTTACTTACTTATAGAAAATAAATGTGATATTGACAGGTCAAGGTCAATGAATATATTATTTTTCAATCTCGGGTTTTAGATTTTTGTAGTATTAGCTAATGATTTTAAAAAAATATATAAATTTTTTCATGCATTTAAAAATTAACATATGTTGCATTTTATTACTTTAAATAATTTTTCTCACCTCCGGGCGGAAAGCGTCAACTTTCGTCCCGCTGTGCAAAACGAAGTTGCCGCTTTCCGCCTCCGTCGAGGAGAAAAATAGTATACACTCCTCGGGAAGTAAATAAGAAAGCCTCAGATCACATGTTTGTTGACCTCGGCTTCGCCTCGGCCAACAATTACATGTGATCTGAGACATTTCTTACTTTACTTCCCTAGGTGTGTAAAATACTATTAATTTAATTTTAAAGTTTTGCAGCTCTAGTACTTTTTTTAGAGCGGCTGGCGGCCACCAGGCGGCGCCACATTTTTTTGGAAAAAAGTGGGGGGCACCCTCGAAGCATGGCCTTAAATTGAATTTTACATTAATTGTTATAATATAACCCCAACCAGCACTCTAAAAAAGTCAGAAACTGGGCCCCTAACCTTAGTAATTTTTCTATAAATTATAACCAAAAAATACCGTAAAATTCTCTAAGTTTAGATTGAAAAATTATAATAATTTTATTTATTTGATCAGGCCTGAGTGTACTCAACGCTTCAGACATGAACAGGCATGGACAGGTATGATCAGGCCTGATCATGTCTAATTTCAGGCCTGATCATACATGAACAGGCATGGTCAGGTCTGATCATTTTTTCCCGGGAAATGTAGACTTTGGAAAAAAATTTTCTGATACAATTTTTTCGAATAGTAAATTTTAAAAAAGTAAAAATCACTTTTTGTTAAATAAAAAATAGAAAAAATAAAAAATAAATAAAATGACCAAATGGATAATTTTGTTTGAACCATTACCCAAACAATTACGAGTAATGACAGATAAAAAAAATTTTTTTTCATAAAAAAACGCGTTTTGAAATTTTTCGAAATTTATCAACAAAAAAAACAAAAAAATACTTTCTTTTATACGACAGAAATTCATCTCGCGAAATTCTGAATCGAATGGTATATAGGAATTTTGGTCATTTTTTTTTAATTTTTGTTTTATAATTTTCAATACAAGAACTTATAAAAATTTCTTGCTGCGGGACTTAGAAAAAATTCGACTTCAGATATCTTCAGGAATTGCTAGAGAATGAAAGTGGGCAAAAGACGTAGTGTCTTTCTCCAAAGGAGTAAGTCCGTGCGTATCCCCACGGATACATTCTGATCTTTTTTTTTTTTTTTTTCGTCTCCAACTACTGAATTTCTCTTTTTTATCAATTCTCATTTTTCATTTTGTTATAAACAATGTCATCAAATTTAAAAAAAGAACGTTCTTACAATATAGGTATCAAAAGATTGCAAATTTACTGAATCGGAAAAATACCTTGTTCTGTTAAGAACTTTTTTAAAAAAAGTTTGTCATTGTTTGTAAAGAAATTACTTAACAAATTTGAAAAAAAACTCAAATGATACGTACAGCGAGCATTATTATTTTGTATTCTCAAGTGTTTTTTTTTATTTTAAGCTACAACAGATTTCATATTCTTGTTAGGCATTATATTATATCGGATTTTTTAAGCTGGGGGACCTCGACTTTTTTGTTAGGTGTCTTTCAGGGATACACAAAATTTTTTTGCCTCCAAAACCTACCCAAAATTGTTCACCAGCTCTCCCTCTAATAACACAGTTTGCTTTAGCAAAAGTTTCCTTAAATTTTCCGTCAAATGTCCGTCAACTTCGGACTTTTCCGTAACGACAATTTATATACAACTTTCTATACAATTTGACGTAAATTTACTACCCGAATTAGAATGCAAATTCACTTCAAAATTTGACTAGAAAAAATTTTTCGTCAATTTTCACCCTGATAGCCAGAGTTTCTGATCAGAAAGTTGGTGTACCTGAGTTGCGACCAACTTGACGACAAGTTGTCGACAACTTTCAACTTGTGTAACTGTTGACTACAAGTTGGCTTCAAGTTGCTCAGAAACTTGGCGACAATCCACTGCTGCAACCTGTCACCAAGTTTTTAAGCAACTTGTAGACAAGTTGTCGGCAACAGTTACACGAGCTGAAAGTTGTCGACAAGTTGCCGTCAACTCAAGGAAATGCCAACTTTTGCGGCCAACTTGGTGACAGGTTGCGGCAGTAAATTGTTGACAAGTTGCAGCCAACTTGACTATCAGGGCAGGTAAATTTTGACATCAATTCATTGTTAATTTGACTTGAAAATATTTCTTTGCCGTCAAATTGTAGACATTTTTATATAAAAATTTACCTCTAAATTGAGCAAAAATTAACCGCAAATTTTTCTTTCTAACTTTTGCTGTTAAATTGGCGGCAAATCCGGGCAGCAAATTTCCGGTAATTTCAATGTCAAATTAGTGTCAATTTCAAACTAAAGTGGCTATTAGGGCTACTATCACTTAATATACTGATTTGTCATCAATAAGTTAGCATTTGGCCACTTGGGAGCGCAGTCACAGGTTTCTCACCTAAAGGTGGATATTTAACTAATCAGATTAAACTACAATCGTTGCGATTTTAATTTTCATAGAATTAAATTTTTTATAAACGAATCTTAGAAACAGACTTGAGTTTATATACGTGGTCTCTACTTTGCAGTGTTTAGTAACATAACAGTAGTAGCCTAGAAAACTTCAAGATGGATGGAGTTATAGATGAAGTATTGGCGCAATCCAATGGAAGTGTTGACGAAAATACAAATGTTACATCAACGAGAGTCCCTTCAACCCCTGAAGGAATGGCTCTTGCATATGGCAGTCTTATAATCATGGCAATATTGCCTATTTTTTTTGGTAGCTACCGATCTGTAAAGCACCATAAGGAACAAAAGGTTAAGTATATTTATTAACATAGTATTTACTCACTATCGATTTAGAGCATACGTGGCATATTTTCATTTTTTATTTATTTATTATTGCTATTTATATATAAATATAATTAGCGTTAAATTACTTAAAAATTTCTTATTTAACAGAAAGCATTTGAAGCTGGTGGTGAAAAACCAGAAACCATGTCACAAAAAGATGCGGCTATGTTTCCCTTAATTTCCAGCGTTGCTCTTTTTGGGCTGTATATTTTTTTCCAAGTAATTATTATTTTAATTCTTTTTATCTCACCAATATTATAAATCTTAGTAAATATGAAAAATACCTTTTCAGATATTTTCCAAAGAGTACATTAATCTCTTATTAACAGGATATTTTTTCTTTCTTGGAATATTGGCTCTATGTCATCTCACCAGGTAAATATAACACAATTATTAAGCTTTTGATATGTATGCAATTGTCATCCTGTCCAAAAATCCATGCGGGAATCCAGCATACCCGTGTAAAAAAATTCCTTCCAAAAAAATTCCGCATGTGGAACTTCTAAACATGAGACAGATTAGAATTTCGAATGGAACTTTTTTGGAACGTCAGTAATTCTGATGGTAAAAAAAAATTTTTTATGAGCAAATTTAGAGTCAAAAAGGACGTTCTTGGAACTTTTTTTGAATTTTATATAGAAATTCCTGAAAAGTTCCAGAATCATCACTTTTGACTTTTTTATGGACTAAAAAAGGCGTTCCAAAAACTTTCCGAAATCACTACTTTTGAATTTTTTATAGAACAAAAAAAAACGTCCATCAAAAATTCCAAGAATGTTCCAAGAAATTCCGTTTTTGACTCTAAATTTGCCCATAAAAACTTCTTTTTTACCATCAAAATTACTAACGTTCCATTCGAAGTTCTAATCTTTCTCATTTTAAGAAGTTCCACATGCGAAATTCCCATGGGAATCCACACTGCAAAAATCCAGAAAATCCGGGAATCTACAGGGTGGCCACGAACCGGGAAAACCGGGAATTATTAGGGAATTTAATGCAACCGGGAAATGTCATGGAAATGTCAGGGAATTTCGAAAAGTATCCGGGAATTAAATTGTAAGAGTTCAAAATTTAAAAAATTTTAAATTATACACTAGTTATAAAAATTAAGGGATATTAAAAAAATTTCAAATTTTAAAATGATTTTCAACAGATTGTAACTTGAAGGAAAATGGTCATACGACAAAAACAAAGAAGGCAAATTGTAGCTTTAAGTGTTTAGTTTTCTGATCTGGTCTTTAAATTTTTTTATCATGTGCGGTTCCGGAGTAATCCTAAGAAAACTATCGACAAAGAAATTTACCAAATTTTTGCTCGTCTTAAAAACGGTCTTCGAGATTCAATAAATTTTTTCGATAATTATGATTGATTTTTGATTGCTCCAGAACCATGTAAAATAAAAAAATTTAAAGACCCAGATCAGAAAACTAGACACTTGAAGCTACAGTTTGACTTTTTGTTTTTATTTTGTACGACCATTTTCCTTCGAGTTACAAACTGTTGAAAATTACTAAAATATTTGAAATTTTTTTAATATCCCTTAATTTTTGTAACCAGTGTATTTTGAATTTATTTAAATCATAAAATTTCTTATTAAATATTTTAACTTATACATTTTTAACATCGAATAATCAAAATTAGGCAATATTAATTTATTTTATTGCCATTTTTTTCCGGTTTCTCGCATGGTTTAATTATTAAATTTAATTATTAAAAATGAAAATATAATAAAAACTTTGAATATCTAAATGATACGAATAAAATTTCTAAATCAGGGAAAAGTGTGATATACTTTACTGGAAAACCGGGAAATATCAGGGAATTTTGAAATCATTGCTTCGTGGCCACCCTGATCTACTTTCCCATATGAATTTCCTATATACCCTAGCGAATTTGTTTATACCGAAAATTCATGTACCTGAAAATCGAAACGTTTTTCGCGCAACGAAAATGAAAAAAATTTATGTAATTTGACTTTAAAGGTGATTTAAAGGGTAGTTGGGGGTGGCCTGCAATTTCCGACTGACGTATGAAACTATTCAGAAATGGAGATCCAGTAGATTTTTTACTTTTCATTTCGTTTTTTATTTTCGTTCCGGGAAAAACGTTACGATCTTCAGGTACATGAAAATTTAAGTTTCTTTTGAGTTCATTTCCGGTATTGTAGGAATTGAATAACAGTTCGGTTTGTTTTAAAAATTATACCCAATGCATACCAAGATTATTCTTAAATCATCTCATGTTTTGGGTATATATTTGAATTTTTCATACTTGAATAATACTGCAAAAATATCTATTCCAAGCACGATTTATATTCAAATTATACTGAAATCAGAAAGGATGAGGACAATATCTCTATATAAGTTTTTACCTGTGAAAAAGGAAAAATGTTTCTTTAAAGTTTGAAGTAAATAAATTTATTGAATACACAAAAAATTATGAAATATTCCCTTACACGGAAAAAAAGAGTTTCGTTCTCATAACGAAAAATTTTGTTATACTGACAAACATGATTAGCTTACGGTAACAAATCAATTTGTTATAATAACAAATGAAACTGTGTCGTAATTAAGAAGCCTATTTGTTATGAGTACAAATGATATCAATATCATCGTATTTCAAAGCAAGCATTTGTTACTCTAAGTAATTTTAGCTTGTGGGGACAAAAATTTTGTCAGTGCTACAAATTCATTTTGTTATTTTAACAAATCACTTTTTTTACTGCAACATAACAGTTTTGCTGCAGTTACAAACCATTGCTAGGCGCCACAAACGATTTGCTAGCGTTACAAAAACGTTGTAGTCATAATGAATGCTTCATTATCCGTATATTAAGGCAGAAATTTGTTTCTGTATGTTATCTTATCTTGCGGTTACAAAAAATTTTTTTCCGTGTAATTAAGCATTTTACATTACGAATCTTTTTAGTAGTATATACTTCAAATAATTATTTTTATAATAATTTACCTATTGATTTAATTATTTACTTATTCTATATATTTTTTTTTTTTTTTTTTTTCAAAAAGAAAATTTTAGTTCTAAAGGAAATATTTTTGTTTATGTTTGATAGACGTACAATTATCATTCATTAATTATTAATTTGATTCTATTGCAATAACAATATAGATAGTTAATACAAATATAATGCATGTAGAAAAAAAACAAATGAGACATAAGATCAACATTGTTCATTTTATGACCTGTAACAGCGTCAAGAATAATTCACGAGACTCTCAAGTAATAGGTCACACGTTTAAAATCTCAATCCATTAGTACATTTTTTTTATTTTAAAAAAAAAAAACATAAAAAAATTATTCAACTAATATACTCAAACGCGTTGAATTTAACGATATCTGAGAAATCTTTCCTTTTTTTCATCTCAGTATAGCTTGTATAAATGGTTGAAAAACATACCTGAATTAGTAGTATGGATGAGTATAATTTGAATATACTTTTAGAATTATACTAAAAACATATTGAAGTCATACTCAAATACCAGAAATATTTTAAGGTAAGGGGCCTAGTTTCTGACCTTTTTAAAATGCCGGTTGGGGTTTTACTATAATAATTAATGTAAGATTTAATTAAATGAGAAAAATAATAATTCTATCTATTAGTTTATGATTTGTCAAGTCAAATAAAGTCATGGGTGTAAAATAATTATTTGAATTAAATTAATAATTTAAATTGACGTTTTCAAAATTGACATTCAGAGACTTAGTTTCTGACCCTCACAGTGGCCTAGTTCCTGACCCTCAAATTACACAAACCATGATTAGGTTATGAAGTACTTACCAAGTTTCAATAAACTAAAACTATTATTTAGATAAATATATTAAATATTCATTATAACAAAAACATAATTTTTCAATATTTAAAATATAAATAATTAAAGTCACTTCAGCTAGCGCCTGTTCCCATTATTTTTCATGGTAGCTCGTTGTCTTTTTTTTTAAACTCTTAAATAAAAAAAATCAATTTTGTGTGTGTTATAATAAAAATATTATCCAAGTAAAAGGGAGTCATAACAATTTAAATAATATCGGAATTGACATTATTTTTACAATAATTTTATCACTCCAAGAATATGTACTTTCAGGATCTAATTATGATCTTTTATGTTTAAAATTGAATAAAAAGAGCGGTTTTTTTTTTAAATTCGATATTTTTTTAACCATTGATCAGAATAATCTCAAAATGTACCCGGAAGTCTCTTTTGAGGAGTACTAAAAAATTAAGAAAATAAAAAAAAACAATTTTTTGAACCATCTGATTTGGCGTGGAATGCCCCATATGTACTAAAATACCCTGATAGCATATTAATTAATTTAAAAAATCATACCATTGAATCCTAATTTTTATGTGAAATTTTTTAGCCCAATAATCTCGTCTTTGGTACCAGCCGCAATACCAAAAACACAATATCACATTCAATTTACTGAAGGTGAAGGAGATAAACTTGAGAGCATTATTGATTACAAATTTAATCTCCATGATATTGTATGTTTAATCTGCTGTTCTATGATTGGAGCGTGGTACCTATTTCAAAAAGTAAGTAGGACAATCATACACGGAAAGAATTTTCGTATGAATATTGCCATGTTATATATTCTAAAAATTACTCTAAATCGAGTAATCTTGGGCCATTACGACTTTTTACTTTCGAATTACGAAATTTTACTCTTTCAGTGAGTAAAAATCAATCAGATTAATTTTTACTCACAATTGCGAGTAAAAATTACCCCTAGCGGATGTCTAAATAAATTTTCTCTAATTCAATTTTTACTCGTAGGTTATGATAAAAAGTTGATTATTCAATTTATAAAATTTATATTGAATTACAATAAAAATTACAATTAATAGAATGAAATTTCTATAAAAAATCTAAAAACCATCTAATTGCCTTAGAATATGACTTAAAATAAATATTTTGAAAAAGAATAAAAAAAAAATATTACTCTTATTGTGTTGAAAATGAAAAAATACAAATTTTTTTTTTTTTTAAATAAATATTAAGTTATAGAGAGATACAGAGATCGTCTTTTTTTCCAGCCTTACGTTTGTGTGCGTAACATGTAAGTTGTCGCGCGCAAAATAAAAGACATTTAATTGAAGCCGATATTAACCGACGATTAACGGAGACTACTGAAATATTACTCTGCAGTTTGGAGTAAAAATTACTCCCATAGATAAGAAAATTTATTCAAGTTATAAGTAGTTTTTCATCAAACAGTTAATGGGTTTAAAAGAATGGTATATTGGGGAGTAAAAATTAATCGCATGGAGTAAAAATTAATAGATTAAGATGAGATATTCACAATAATCGATTAAATATAAGACTTTTAAAAAATTACTCAGTAGTAGAGTAAAACCTAGTCTAGCAACGTTAATATTTAAACAAAAAATATTAAATTTAAAACAAAAAATACCAATTTTTTGCAACGGCCCAGGATTACTCGAAATTAGAGAGTAATTTTTATCGAAAAATTCTTTCCGTGTACTTAACAATTAAAAATTTTTACCTAGTACTAATTATGAATAATAAATTTTTCAGCATTGGATTGCAAACAATCTCTTCGGTATAGCGTTTGCTATTAATGCAGTAGAACTATTACACCTCAATAATATTGTGACTGGATGTATTCTTCTCGGCGGTCTTTTTGTATACGACATTTTTTGGGTGTTTGGCACAAATGTCATGGTAACTGTGGCAAAATCCTTCGAAGCTCCTATTAAACTTGTTTTTCCTCAAGATATGTTAGAGCAAGGATTTGGTGCTAAAAACTTTGCCATGTTAGGCTTAGGTGACATTGTTGTCCCGGGTATTTTTATTGCACTACTGCTCAGATTTGACCATAGCTTGAGTCGAAGATCTAACACATACTTCTACTCAACTTTCTTTGCATATTTTATGGGATTACTCACAACAATGTTAATCATGCATTTATTCAATCACGCACAACCTGCGCTTTTATATTTGGTACCTGCCTGTTTAGGAACTCCTTTATTGGTGGCATTAATTAAAGGAGATATAAAAACACTTTTTCTGTATGAAGATCATCCATCTAATGCAACAAATGATAAGGAAATTGTAACACAACCAATTGAGAGCTCGAATTTACTAGATAAATCGAAAAGAAAAGGAAAAAGTACCGTTAAGGCATCCGAAGAAAACGATAATCAAATTTATATGAAAAAAGATCAATAAATATTTAGTATATTCAATTTGTATAAAAAATCTATTTCGAGAATTAGGTAAAAATTTGTTTCGTTGATTTTTTATGCGTAACCAGAGCAAAATCATTCCCAATTTAATTAATATATTTAATATGTTTGATTTCACATGAATATTTTCGCGTTTTTTTATGGCTTGTGAAACACTAGTCATTAATCATCGTGATTTATAAAAATAAAAAAAAACTATTAAACTTATTCTGACATAAAAATAGAAAAAAAATCCACAATCCATTCATGCTCTGAAATCACCAGATTTGTAATTCTTTTATATTTGAAAATATTTTTTATAAAGTGACAGTTAATTTGGACTATAAGTCAAATATCTTTTATTTTCTTGAAGAAAAAATTAATTAATTTTTCATTTACACCAATAATAATTTTTGTAATACAACAATTTTTAATATTTTCGTAACCTATCATTAATAAATTTTATTATTAAATTGATATATTTATCAAGCTACTTTAAAAAACGAATATTAATAATTAAAACATTTTACAAGGTAAATATCTTAATTATTGACACAAAAAAATATGTGAAAACATAATAATTTATTTATTTTATTAAATACTAATTAAATAAAAAAAAAATTTTCCATCTCAACGATAAAATTATTAAATTATACTATGAATTTTAAACATTCACCAATGCTTTTTATTCAATCATTATGTTGTGAATTAAAATTTATTTTTCGGGCGAGTACTTATTTAAAAAAAAAAAAAGTTATAAGTACAAGAACGTTTCATTACTTTTACAAAAAAGAACAACGAAAAAAAAGTATTTCTTGGCGCAAGAAAAATTTTTCATTACGAAATGAAGACAAAATTTTTGTTTTCAATTCATAATGCAAAAAATTTCGTAGAGCAATTCAAAATTTTTCTGGGGCAAGTTAAAATTTTTTGCGCCGAGAATTCCTGTTTACAGAAAAATTATATAAACGGAAGAAAAATAAAAGTGACTATAATTGGTGCACTGTAAAAAATATTGTGTAAAAATTAACATAATCTGTGTGTTGAAATTACAACACATTACGGGTAATGCGAGAAGTGAATTCTACACTTTTTAAATGTCAGTAATAGCACAAAATAATATTAACTTTTACATTTCATTTTTATGTTATGTTTATTTAGTAAATATAATTTATATATTACTTTAAGGTCATTAAAAATAGTAACAATCCACAATTATTTAGTATTGAACTTTTTTTTTGATAGTACACAGAAAAAAAAGGTGCCGTGATCGGTTACCCTCGGACAAAATAACCTCGACAAAATAACCTAGAACAAAATAACCTGAAAAAAAATAACTTTGTTATAAAATAACCTGAACAACAATAACCTGAAAAAATTCACATAAATCTTTAACGATAAAATTCGTACTTGAAGGTTCTTGTTGTTCAGGTTGGTAGCACAATTTGTAGTTCACGGATAAAATATCCCCGACAAAATATCCAAATACAAATTATCCGATAGACAAAATATCCCCGGACTAAATATTCAAGAGACAAAAATTCGTGACAAAATATCCTGTTGATAAATATTATTCAGAAAAACATATTTTAAATGAAAAAATAATAAATGATTTTCGATAAGCGGGTACCGTACCATTCCAAGCATATGTGAACCTATTTCCAGAATAATACCCACCTAAAATCTGTGAAAAAAGGGCACAGTACGATTTCAAGCATATCTGTTGATCTATTTTTAATATCACACACTCAAATTTTATGTGCTATTTTTGATAAAAAGGTACCGTACTATTCATATAAAAAGTATATTTATATTATAAGATATTTTGTCGTGGATATTTTATCTATCGAGTATTTAGTCCAGGGATATTTTGTGTATCGGATAAAATGTATTCGAATATTTCATCGCGGATATTTTGCCTTCGGATAATAAGTGACGGTTCCGTTCAGGTTATTTTTTATCAGGTTATTTTTTTCAGGTTATTTTTTATCAGGTTATTTTGTTACGAGGTTATTTTGTCGGGGTTATTTTGTCGAGGTTATTTTGTCCGAGGGCAATTTGTTACGGAACCAAAAAAAAGTTATCTTGAGTCAAGAAAATATCCTGGAAGACAAACGTTTTCGAGAACCAAGTCAAGATTTTCTTGAGCCAAGAGAATTTTCTTGGTTAAAAAAAATTCGTCTTGGTCGGAAAAGATTTCCACTTTATCTTAGAAAATTTAGGTTTCCAAAAAAAGTTTCTTGAATCAAGAATATTTACTTTCAGTCGAGAATTTTTTTTCTGTGCATACAATGTTTTTATTAGAATCAAGATATAAAAAAAAGTCACGCAAGGTTTCATACCAGTCCTAAATAATAAATCAGTTCATTTCTTTAAAGAAAAAAAAAAACATTTTTAATAAGCGAAAAAATAATTTTTACCGTACATACAATAATTCGAAATTGTTACTAAATCTTTATGATTGGTATGATGAACATTCCAGCTTATAATAAATGGCAAATTTAATATATTAATAAAGAAAATTTTTAAGTTAAATTAATATTTATGAAATGTCGATTCCACTTTCTTAACTCTAACAATTCTTCCGTGACTATCGATTGAATTCTTAACATAAATTTTATGTTAATTTTAAAATATTGTCATCCCAACAAGAGGTTGGACCGGGTGTCGTCGGTTTTTACTCCCACTCTGGATGTTTTATGTGTTAAACGTTCTCCCACTTTTCGCACACATGCAGTTCATAAATGTTCGGAAATTTCCGAGGTCAATTCTCTTACTGGGACCACAATAACACTTAATCAATGTTGATAATTTGAATTTTTCTTCTAGGGAACACTTTTAAAGTGTTAAATACTAGATCGATTTAAAATTTTAAAGAAACAGCCTAATGTGTTGATTCAATACGAAAAATTTAACACAATCCGTTTTTAACATATACACAATATTTTTCACTGTGTGCTGTTCCAATAATTGGAACATCTACCTTATGACCGGCTAATCATAATTTCGCGATCATAAAAGTAAGCAAAATGAAATTTATAGTATATTTTAAACAGGAGACGAAATTAAACGATTTCAGACCTGGCCGAAGTTTGCTAATATGACCCGTAGTCTGAAATCGTGTTTCATTCTGCATCACACAATTTTTTTTTATAATTATCTGCATTGGAACTTAAAATTTCAGTGTCAACAGTCAGTCATAAACGAGTTAATTTGAAGCTAATGGTGTGATCAACTATTAGCGTAAACGTAAATTGTAATTTGCAATTTATAATTAAAGAGGGTCTATATATAATCTAGCAATCAACTGGCACGTGGCCCGATCGGAACGATAGCCAAAAGGAAAAATGAAAATTCTAGCAATCTACGTTTTCATTTTTTAAAAATATTCATTTGTTTAAGAGAAAAACGTGCCCTACACTGTAAAAAATTCGCGGAGTGAATGCGGATTAAATCCGGAGTGAATGCGGAGTGAATGAATTTTTAATTATTCACTCCCCTCGGAGTGAAATTTACTCCGCAGGGGAGTTTTCGCGGAGTAGATAATTTTTTATTAATTTAATCCCTCCAGAGTGAAATTCACTCCGGGACGGAGCTTTGAAAATATTATTAATAAAATATAACTCCACTCAATAAAATCGAAGTAATAATTCGCGTATTACATTATTGATCAGCTGATATGCACACACATACGCACATACGCGCACTCGCACACACGCACGCACACATTTGCACACACGCACATATTTGTACACACACGCCCACATTTGCACACACGTACACATTTGCACACACGCACACATTGTTTAGCAGTTTAATATAAATTTATTTAAGTATTAAAACTCCAGACCGGAGTGAATTGGGAGTGAAATAAAATCCGCGTCACTCCGCTAAAAAAAACTCCCAATTCACTCTGCATGCGGAGTGATTTTTTTCAAAACTCCGGAACTCCGAGTGGCGGAGTGAATTCGGATTTAATTTCACTCCGGATTTTTTACAGTGTAGTGGATCCGAATTACGGTAAATTACCGCATTTTACGGTAAACTACCATAATTTACCGCAAATAACGGTAACTTACGGTGATCTACCGCAAATTACGGTAACTTGCCGTAACTTACGGCAGAATATCTTAAGTTACCGCAATAACGGTAAAATGCCTATTTTAGGTAATTTACGGTAAAACGTCGTATTTTAGTGTAATTTTTCTGAATACTTTAAATTGCGGTAGAAAAGTCGTAATTTTACGGTGAATTGCTGCAATTTTACCGTAAATTTGCCGTAAAATACGGCTATTACCTAACTGGCCGCTGTATTACGGTAATTTACGGCCGCAATTTACGGTAATTCGCGGCAATATACCGTAATTTTCCGGTAAATTACGGTAATTATTCCGACTACCGTAAATTTCGGTAATTTTTAGTAAACTACGGTAATTTACCGTAATTCGGATCTGCTAGGGTGTACAAAGTTTCTATTTACTGCGCAAGAACAACAAGGATAGTACCGTTCATCGACTTGAGTGTGATAGAGAAAAAAGTTCAGACCCCTCTTAAGCAGAAACTATAAATACTATTTACTCTCATCTTTATAAAACTTAATCACAAAGTCAAAACTGCCCTCAGTCAGCAGGCAAAAACATTATTTGTTTCTTCCCAAGGAACAACAAAACACCTTTTTTTTTGCCCGCTGACTGCAGGCATTCACAATCGACGCGTTTGCTAATAATTGGCGGCATTGGACTGACATCGGCTTGTTTTGACTGGCTGTAGAGCCACTGAAACTTAAAGTTTTGATGCTGATCATGAAAAAATTATTGCGTAAATTTTATTAGATAATGATGGTGACTATAAGAACATCCTCAACTTATTTAGGTAAATTCCAGTTTTACTTATCTAGTTCAGTATCTTTTTATTTATATGAAGGCGGCATTATTAAATAAAATAAATTTTAGTGATCATTAGTAAAGACAAAGTAGAAAAAATTATCGATAATTTACTTATAAAACAAATGAAATGAAAGTCATATATGTCATGTATGAAAATTAGATAGAAATGTATTAAGTTTTATTAATTCATTTATAGATCTATCAATAATTTACTAAAAAAAAAATTAAACACTAAATATTTCATAATTTAATTAATCTTCGAACGATTGAATGATGCAAAACAGGACTCAAAATTGTAAAAAGATTTGTCGCACAAAAATTTTATTTATCTTCCTCATAGTGTGGAATACTTGTTCCAATAAAACCAGCTTCGTCCTGATCTTATATAAAAAATTTGTAATAAATTCAAATAATATGAAAAATATAATAACGACTTATATGAAAATAATTTAATATACTGTCAAAATAAACTTAAATGTCCATAAATTTTATTATAACTATAAATGTTCATTTACTCTTATCATAAATAGTCTCACACTTGTGAATTTTTATAGGAGAGGGGGGCAAAGTGGGCCCCTTATGGAAAATAATTATATTATCATTAATTTTTTTTACGCGTTTACTTCTTTTTAGACCCTTGATACTTATTTTTACTCCATTATGCTGCGTCCATTAAAATTGAAAAATCAAAAATTTGGGGCAAAGTGGGCTCTCCAAATACTTTCGGATTTAATATTTTTTATTCTTTACAGGTGTGATAATTGCAAATTACTCTAAAACAATTGTATTTTAATGATATAAAAAATCATTTTAATAGTTTGCTGCGATATAACTTTAAAACGTAATTTTATTATCTTTAACTTTCTTAATAAATTATATTTAATGATGGTCTATTTTAGCCCTCATTACATGAGAAATTTCAATAAGCTTATTATCCGTCCGAATTTATTGACGTATAGAAAATTTTGAGGAGCCCACTTTGCCCCCTCCTCCCCTATTAATCAAAATGATCTGTCAAAACAATGCAGGCCTCATAAGCACTTGACCTCATTTTTACAATTGTTTATTCAATTAATTTACTACACGGAAAGAAAATTATGCCAGCGTTTCCCATAATTCTATAAATTTTTTTTCCTATACCAACATAGGAATTAGAACCATAAAATATGGGAGCAGTTCCTATAATTATAGGAATGTTTCTCATAATTATAGGAATGTTTCTCATAATTATAGGAACAGTTCCTATAATGATGAGAATGCTAGCCATAACACTATAGGAATGGTTCCTATAATTTATAGGATTTGTTCCTATAATATTATGGGAATCATTCCCATATTATATAGGAATGAACCCTATATTTTATAGGAATCATTCCCAAAAATTATAGGAACAATTCCCATAACATTACAAGAATGGTTCCCATAATAGTATGGGAACTATTCCCATAATATTATAGGAATGGTTCCCATAATAGTATGGGAGCGATTCCCATACCATTGGAATGATTCCCATAATAATATGGGAATAGTTCCCATAATATTATGGGAATGGTTCCCATAATGGTATGGGAACTATTCTCATACTATTATGGGAACCATCCCTATAGTAGTATGGGTACAATTCATATACCATTATGGGAACTAGTCCCATAATGCATAGCAAAACTTTCCATAATTTTCTTTCCGTGTATAAAAGGTTTATTGATGTTATTTTTTCCGCATCGAGAAGGATATTTTTGAGCTCAAGAAATATGATGCTCCATAATTTGCTTACAATTGAATATCAGAATAAATAAGAAAGTATAAAGAAATAATTCAAAATACAAAAAAAAAAGAAGTTTGTATACAAAAAAACATAAAGCATGAATTCATTACACAAAATAACTTTGAGTTTTGCGTTCATGGGGTGACCGCTAGCGTGATTGCACGTAGCACATTAAATGTACAGTTAAATTCAGTCATAAGATAATGATTTTCTAAAATTTTATAAAATTATTTGAAGTTTTATGAAATTATATCTAATTGCATAAAATTTAGCTACAATAAATATATGAAAACCTATGAAATGATATATGGATTTTTATTACTTGAAGTTTATACGAAATTTACTTTTCAAGTCAATTTCTTAGGTCAACGAGTTAAACTTTCGAGCGCGAGGTTCAAGGTCCAAATCCTGCACACCCCCGAATTTTTTATTTTTTTTTATTCTTATAGAAATAATTATATATAATTGTATATTAGGGTGCTTCGTTTGAGATGACTATTTTTTTTTTCCAAGTCCCATGTCAAAATATCATTGTACGCATTGAAAAAAAAATTCTCACCAAAGATGAGCTCTTAATTTTAATTTTAAGTACTCGCTAAATGGATTTAAAATTTTCCCATTTGATTAACACGTAAATTTTAATTTTATTTTTTCAATTATCTATAGCTTAACGGCATTTCAAGATATTTGATCGACCATAGGTGGAAATCACAGAGGAATCGTTCCTCTTTGAAAGTGCTTGTAGCTAATTTATGTTTTGTAACCGACCTCATCGGTAAAAAATCTCAAAGCCAATTTTTTCTCAAATTTCATGGTTTCTTTTATTTTACTTACAAACCATTAACTTTACGACTAAATTGTACAGGACTTTTTTTGTAAAGAATTTTATTTCCGACAAAAGAAGTTATGTAAGCAATTACTGTAGAGCTAGTAGTTTTCGAGATAAATCCAATTAAACATCTCAAAATTTTAAAAATCGCTGTTTTATCCAAGATTTTAGTACTTTTTGGTAAAATCATTGCTGAAAACACAAATAATGTATAAGAACAAAATATAAAAATACTTATTACACATTCATATGTAAATATAAAAAGTATGAAACAATTATCTTTGTACTGAGAGAGAAAGTAATTAAAAAAGCTTCCGATGGTCAAACAGAGGCGATTGGATTAAGTGAAGAAAAGACGGAGGAAATGTAGTAGGAGACAGTTTCGTTTTACATGACATATATTTGATGATATATTAACCAGGATATGTTATATATTTCTTCGACCATAATTTTATCAAAAGGTACTAAAATCTTGGATAAAACAGCGATTTTTAAAAATTTTGAGATGTTTAATTGGATTTATCTCGAAAACTACTAGCTCTACAGTAATGGGTTACATGACTTCTTTTGTAGGAAAGAAAATTCTCTACAAAAAAAGTCCTGTATAATTTTGTCGTAAAGTTAATGGTTTGTAAGTAAAATAAAAGAAACCATGGAATTTGAGAAAAAATTGGCTTTGAGATTTTTTACCGATGAGGTCGGTTACAAAACATAAATTAGCTACAAGCACATTCAAAGAGGAACGATTCCTCTGTGATTTCAACCTATGGTCGATCAAATATCTTGAAATGCCGTTAAGCTATAGATAATTGAAAAAATAAAATTAAAATTTACGTGTTAATCAAATGGGAAAATTTTAAATTCATTTAGCGAGTACTTAAAATTAAAATTAAGAGCTCATCTTTGGGGGGATTTTTTTTTTTCAGTGTGTACAATGATATTTTGACATGGGACTTGGAAAAAAAAATCGGTCTGTCAGTTGACCCTGCGGGCCAGCCCCAAAACTTCCCGCTGTTTTCGAGCTCGTTGAGCTCGAAAACATTATTGTGAATACATTTTCGAGCTCTTCGAGCTCGCAAATACTTTTGTATGCCATTGTTTTGTAAAAAACCATTTTTTAGCATTTCTTTCTCCCACGATATCTCGCGAACGAATTAACCGATTTTGATGGTTGAGGCGGCAATCGACGTGTTTTATCAAGTTCTAAAGCTGATCAAATTTTGAAATCGATTTATCGAGTCGTTTTTGAGAAATTTCGAAAAAACCAAAAAAAAATATTTTTGTGAATTCTTTCGTCAACGGTTTCTCTTGACCGAATGAACTGATTTTGATGGTTGAAGTGGCATTCGACGCGGCTTATAGAGTTTTAGAGCTGATTAGATTTTGGAATAAATCCATCGAGCAAATTAAAAGTTATCCAAATAAAACATTTTCGAAAAAATTTTATTTTTAAAATATCTCTGAACGCACCCTACCGATTAAGTTTAAATTTTTTCGGCTTCAAGACATTAACAAGCCGCATCGAATGACACCTCAACGATCAAAATTGGTTCATCCGTTCAAGAGTTATGAATATTTACATACATACGTACGTACGTACACACATACATACACTCGGACATCATCGTGAAATTAGTCAGGATAGCTTCCTAGGACCTCGAAACGTCGACATCTGATGGAAATTCGATTTTCGTAAATCGGACCGAAACCAATAACTTCCCGAATTTTTGAAAATTTACAATTTTCTTAGCGGGAAGTTAAAAAAATAGTCATCTCAAACGAAGCATCCTATTGTATAGTTATATATAATTATATAGGGCCATTTTTTATCTATAATTTTTTTACCCGGGTGGGCATGAACTGACTTAAACAATAGATCTACCAGAATGAACAAAATTAGAATCAATAATTGTAAATGTACCAAAATCAATAGCGGCGAAAATATGAAACGGCTGTAATAGAAATATTACCGAAATGTCTTCCGGCGAAACTTACAAGAGTACAGTTTTAACAACGACGATTTTGAACATATTACCAAATTAATCAACAGACCCAATCAACAATTGTCCTGTCTGTTGATTAACTTGGTAATATGTTCAAAATCGTCGTTGTTAAAACTGTACTCTTGTAAGTTACGCCGGAAGACATTTCAATAATATTTCTATTATAGCCGTTTCATATTTGAGCAAGCCTTGCGCAACTATTTTCAACTCTAGTCTTCCTCTAGAATTGAGTTATAATCTGCTATGAATTTCTTGTGTAAGATTTGAGTAGATTCTATGAGAATTTTTGGATAGGGCTGCTATTGAAATCTCACTACAAGTATCTGCAGCAAGACACATAGATAGGAAAAGACACTGTCGTCTATCGAACATGAGACTAGGCTTGCTCAAGCCTTGAACAAGATTGTTATATTCGTATAGCTGCATGTACAAGGTCTATACTTAACTATAGCACTTCTTATAGAACTCATTTATTCTTATAAAATCTGTATTGGATTCTATGAGATTATCCAAACAGCAAAGTTATTAATAACACAAAAATACAATCAATTATAACATTTTCGGTTATGAATAAATTATTATTTCGACTATATTAATACTGCGATTCAAACTTTATTCGTTTCCAGGTGAGTTTTTGATTATAAATAGCAAGGTGAATCAAAATGAAACAATTTGTTACACGATTTATATAAAAATTAAAAATACAGTAGAACAAAGTTCACAGTTATGAAAAATATTATCAAGGTAAATTTATTTTCAAGTCTTATTATTTAAAATTATCTATAAATATCTGAATTAAATGTTACACGGTTTTTTCAAATTTTTGAATTGCTTTCTCGCCATGCATTTTCTCCCATCGGTTGAAGTTTTACACTATTTCGTGGACTATTTCCAACATCGAAAGCGATATTTACATGACCAGTATCAGCAAAAACATCTTTTACTGAAATTTGGCTACTACGAGTAGGCCGAGGTTGTATTCCTAGCGGGTTTCCTACACCGCCATAAATATTATTTGCTCCCAAAGTTTGCATTTGAGATTTCCTTCTAAGAGCCATAATGCTGTTACGTCGTCCCTCAAACGCCTTAAATGCTTTTGTTGATCGACGAGTTGACATATTACGGGGTAATCCTAAGAAAAATAAAATAAGTCAAACTATATAATAATATAATTAGAAAATACCAGAAAAAATTATTTTTTCTGATCATATATAATCATGTATTACTACACGGAAAAAAATTTACTGTTGCTGCAACAGGATTAATACCGTTGTTGCAACATGGCTGTCTCCTGTTGCAGCCGCAGGAAAATCCTGTTGCTACAACACGGAAAAAAAATTATGGGAAGTTTTCCTATGCATTATGGGAATGGTTCCCATAATTGTATGGGAATAGTACCTATACTACTATAGGAATGGTTCCCATATATTATGGGAATCATCCCCATAATAGTATGAGAATAGTTCCCATACCATTATGGGAATGGTTCCCATAATGATATAGGAATGGTTCCCATAATATTATAGGAACCATTCCCATATCATTATGGGAACCATTCCCATAATGGTATGGGAATCATTCCCATACTATTATGGGAATGGTTCCCATAGTGGTATAGGAACTATTCCTATAATATAATGGGAACTATTCCCATAATGTTATGGGAACCATCCCTATAATATCATAAAATTTTTTTTTGCACAATAGTGTAGAAGTTTCCCAAAATTTAAATTTTCTTGAATGTTTTGTGCTGACAAAAAATTCTTATTAAAAATTTTAATGTTTTTTTGCCAAATACGATTTTTTTTTTCAATGTTTGAATTTTTGTTTTTATGTTTAATAATATTTCTGTGTATTGTAGAAGTGATTACCACATTTCTTTAAATTAATTTTTTCATGATAATATGGGAACCATTCCCATAATATTATAGGAATGATTCCCATAATGGTATACGAACCATTCCAATTGCATTATGGGAATCATTCCCATAATGCAATTGGAATAGTTCCCATACTATTATAGGAACCATTCCCATAATATTGTGGGAATGGTTCCTATAATTTATGGGAATGGTTCCTATAAATTATTGGAATCATTCCAATAAATTATAGGAATGATTCCCATAATATTATAGAAAGTATTCCTATAAATTATAGGAACCATTCCTATAATTATAGGAACCATTCCTATAGTGTTATGGGTATCATTCCCATAATTATAGGAACTATTCCTATAATTATGGGAATCATTCCTATAATTATAGGAACCGCTCCCATAATTTATGGTCGTAATTCCTATGATGGTATAGGAAAAAATTTCACAAAATTATGGGAACCGCTGCCATAATTTTCTTCCCGTGAACAGGATTTTTTCCGTGTATATGTGAAGTTATATATATGGTCTTAAATAATCAGATATAAGCCTGAATATGGGTCATATTCCATGTCAAATTGACCTCTATCAAAATGCTGTTACGGTGCATTGAAATCTCTAGTTTTACCGCTACTCGAATGTCAGACTGTGGATATCATTTACATTTAAGCATAGAAAAAACAGTCTTTTAGATTTTCGGATTCACAGTAATGTTTTTTTAATTTATTAATTACCATTTTCTTCGACCATACTGAAAAATCGTTGTCGAAATGCAACATCCAACGTATTTATAGCTTGTGGTTTTCTTCTACTTTTTTCGAGGTTTCTTATAGTTTTTCTTCGACCAGGGCCATTTCCACTTCCTTCATCGTAATCTCCTTCCATTCCATCAAGCCTTTGTAGATCTCTGACGATTTCTACCGCATGTTTAGACAGCAACGCTTCCTCTGAAAGATCTTTAGTCTGCAAAATACAAGTAATAACTTACAATAACGTCAATAAAAATTATTTTTCTCCCGCCACATTACCTGTTTACAACAGTACCAACTCAGTGAAGTGCTGGCTAAAATATGAGCAAGTGTTCCGAATCGATGGAACAACATCGCACTAAATTGAATAACCAGAATGAGAGCAAAGAAGAAAACGAAAACTAAACCGATTGGTTCAAGTTGTAAATGTTCCTTCGTGATATGTACCTGAAATAATAAATTATGTGTTAATTATTGTCAAAAATTAATTTTACTTATATGTTCATAAATACACCCAAATTATAAACACCCACATGATCCAAAAATATAACTTTATATACATTTGTAAAGGCATTCATCACGAGGTTATTCAATTTGTGAACATTCTATTATGTGCTTAATTTCTCATTTATACCGTAGCACCTCGTACGTTATCATAATTTATCACATCATTAACCAAGTAACACATGCTTGAGCACGATTTTCGTGCCAGTGCCTTGATTAAAACTCCTGGTCACTAGTGTCATTTTCTACGAATGGATCTTGCGCAAGATCATAGAGCAAAAAATCGTCATCAAGACTTGCGCATGACTTGCTCAAGATCTGCTCAAGGCTCATCTGCTCAAAGTCAATTTCGAGTCTTGAGCAGATCTTGAGCAAGCCGTGCGTGACTATTCTCAACTATAGTCTTCCTCCAGAATGAAGTTATAATCTGGTACGAATTTCTTGTGTAAGGCTTACCTAGACTTGCGATTGAAATCTAGCCACAAGTATCTGTCGCAAAACACATAGGTAGGAAAAGACACTATATTGTCTATCGAACTTGAGACAAGGCTTGCTCGAGCCTTGAACAAGATTGTTATAAGGGTATCCCTTGCGACCTCAAAACTACTCTGGAACTACTATGAAACCACACTGAAAAAAATAATCGCTAGCAGCTAGCGATTATTTTTTTCAGTGCAGAGTCAGAATGGAACCATACTGAGTCCAGCGTGTTTCCAGAGTGGTTTTGTGCCCTTTTTAAAGAGTGAAACCAGACTGAAACCGGAGCATAGCCAAAGTGTTCCCAGAGTGTAGTCAGAGTAATTCAAGAGTATAAATTCAGAGTGAATCTAGAGCGAATTCCGAGAAAATCCAATGTAAGTCCAGAATGAAACAAGTGTTTCCAGAGTAAAACCAGAAAGTTTCCGGAACGAATCCAAAGTGTACTTTAGAGTGGAACCACAGTTTAACCAGAGCGAATCTAGAGTGGAACCGAAGTGTATTACGTGTATCCTCTGGATATATTAAGAGTAAAAATTCCGAATGAATCCCGGAAAAGTTAAACAAAAAAAATTCAAAATAATGCTCGATTATATTTACAAAAATTATATGTTGGAATGTTTAAAAAACATTTAAAAATTAAATTTTTTTTTATGAAATTTTGGGGGTACCCCGTTATCCCTTACCTCCCCCTATATCTTAGAATATTTAAAAAAATACATGTACGAAAATATAAAAAAAAATATATTTCAAATACATAGAAAATATATAATTTTGTTATATTATTTTTCTTATGTTGTTGGTTAAATCAACAATATATTTTTTATATTTTCATAATAATATTTTTGAAATATATTGTTAGTATAATTTTTTAAATTTTTAAACGTGTATTTCTTATATTTTCTAAGATATATTTTGAATATATTTAAATTACATTTAAAATATGTACAAAAATCGGCCTAGAGTTAGCCAATAAAAATACATTTTTTATCCTTATTTTACATACATGAACTCAAAAAATTAAAGGAATAGAAAACTTTCAGAAATTTTGTGGTGATTTTTGCAAGGCTGTAACTTTGTGAAAAATAATCTCGTCGAGATTTTAAAAATAGCATTTTAAAGCTTGAAATTTCTAGTTTGAATATCTTTTGATTACATTTTTTTAGAGCTACAGTTATGGTGCAATCATGAGAATTATCGCGAGACAAAAATTTTCGAAATTTTTTTTTTCTTTCGACAGGTCCACGGGCAAAGGAAAATTCTTTTCAGCTAAGCCAATGCATAAGCCAGTTAGAAAATTTCTTCAGCTTTAATTTGCTTTTTTTTATTAGCCTTGTACGACAATTTGTCACAGAGATATCAGCCTTCAAACGAAAAAGGATCTGTTTGGCTGTCCTCAACAATCCCTACAAGACCCTTTCATCATTTCTTATGAAAAAAATTTTTTTTCATCTTTACATTCATTAGAAATAAGTACAAAAAAATCGAATAGAAAAGTAAATTAAAGCTGAATAGATTTGCTAACTGGCCTAGCTGAAAATGCCAATATACATTGGCTTAGCTGAAAAAAATTTTTCTTTGCCCGTGGATCTTTCAAAAGAAACAAAAAAATTTCGAAAGTACTTGTCACTGTCGAACGGCAGAGAAGTAGCTATGCCCGAGTCGTTCTCAAATGTAGAATATATCAGTTCGAAATATATTCATTGTCAGGGACACTAAAACAGGCTGGACGCGATCTAGCGGCGAGCACCGAACTACTCCTGCCGCTGCTTCCCCGAGTTTGGTGCTCGCCGCCAGATCACGTCCAGCCTTTTGAGGTGCCCCTGGTAACGAATATATTTCGAACTGATATATTCCGAACTTGAGAACGACTCTGGTACGGCTACTCCTCTGTCATCCGACAGAGTGAAGTGCCTCTTTTGGTAGTAATATAGTATATCCTATATTACATTGTGACAACAACGTCTAATATTTTTGTTTCCTTGAATAATTTTTTTTCACAATCCAAAAACATAAAATACGTTTCAGGTAATTAAAAAAAAAAACTGTTTTTTTGTATTGAATAAATGCTCTTGAATATTCACAAAATAATAAATTTCGGTAATATTTTTTTTTTTGTTCAGTATTTAGTCACTCTGATTTCACTCTGGATACACTCTGATTCTACTATGGAAACATTCTGGAAACACTTTGGTATCAGTACCCGGGGAAAATGCCCTGATTTATATCTGATCAGATCCAATGCTTAAACATGATCAGATCTCATTATATCTGGCCAACCACCGCTTATATCTGGTCAGATCTAATCAGGTATAATTAGATCTGGGCTAGATACAATATCAGACATGATTATATCTAGTCAGACCGGCATATATTTCGTAGGATCTGATCAGATGTAACTATATCTGAACTAAATACAACCACTGATCCAATATCGCATACGTGCGTCAGCGCAGTGGATAGCATCATATACTTTGAATCGGAAGGATGCAGGTTCGAGCCCAGCAGTCACCGATATTTTTATATCAATCATAATCATGTTTAATTCCTCTAAGTAACGCTCCAAATGCATTAGATTTCATTTTGGATCGAATTAAAACTATCTTTTTTTTGCAATTTAATATGTTTTTTAATAGGGATCCCCGGGGAAGAAGGTTTAAATCTAACCACATATAATTATATCTGATCAGATGGAATTAGATCTTGCCAGATCTGCTTTGTCAGATCTGATTAGATATAATCATATGTGTTCATCTAAACCTTTTTCCCCGGGTATGGATTCACTGTGGGTACACTACGGTGTCAGTATGTATCCACTCTGGATACTTTCTGGAAACATTTTGGATTTACTCTGTATCCACTCTTGAAATACTCTGAGTTCACTCTCAAAAGAGGGCACAAAACCATTCTGGAAATACTCTGGAACCGGTGTGGTTACTTAATGTTACCAGAATATTTCCGGAGTGTTTTTAAAACCGCAAGGGTATATATTAAACACAAAATTACAGTAACCCCTCCGTGAGATTCCATCACTGTTTGTGCCTGACCCAAGTTATAAGTAAGCAGTTTCGTACTGCAGCCATTGATGGGATTAGATTGTTTTTTTTTTCTAAGTAAAGTGAAATTATTGTTCCATTATACAACATTTTATTAATTTCGTTCAGTTTCTATTATATATAAATCGATGTAAACTTTGTGTTTTAGTATTTTTTATCAGGAAAAATTGTAAGACATTTTAAAAGGAATATGCGTTGAATATAAAAGAAAGTTAATAGTTTTTAATTGCTATCACATTCAAAAACTGTGCAAATTGGTGATCCCTAACGTTAGTTTTTTTTTTTTTTTAAAGAAGACCCGCCTGTGTAAAAAGTAGAATGCAATTAACCCATTTATAAGAAACATTAATTTGTGTATAAGAGACCGGGTTGCCGGTACCTCCGACGTTTCCTCTACGAAGGTGATGTTTGTCTTGATCCCCAATGGCCACACAACGTGTAGCTGATCTTTGTTTAATTGTAGTAAAAATACGATCAATACAAATAACGCATTGAACATTAAAAATGCAAATACACTCTTGTTCCGAAGTTCAATTAAATCCGCGGCGATCCGTGCCTGTTTGATTCCAGACAAAACAAACAAAAACTACGAATTAATTAAATAATAGAAAAGCCCCGCTAAAGTCATCGTACTTAACACTCATTGGAGATACAAAACGGATAGATCCTAATGAAAATTTTTGTTAATCGTAAGAAAAAAACTCATTTTAAGTGAAGTACGTGACAGAAGCGGAGCGGTGTTTACCTCTTGTGAGCTTTCATCATATGTGATATTAGTCTTGATACCAAATGGCCACTTGACATGGAGCAAGTCTTTGTTTAGTTGTAGTAAGAAAACGATGAGGACAAAAAGTGCATTCAACATAAAGAATGCGAATACACTCTGGTCTCGTAGATCTTTCAAATCTTTTGCTATTCTTGCCTGAATTCAGCATTAATTATTAGTAACAAAAAAAATAAATAGAATCATTTCAAATTTCTTACACACGGAGAAAAACGGCCCTAAGAATATTTAAAAAAATAAAGTACTTGTACTTATGCTTTTGTGATACCATAGTAATTTTTAATGTAAATTTTTATAACTTCTATAATTTTTCTAGAGAAAATACGACAAAGATTTCGAAAAATGAGTGAATAGTTACAAATTATAACCGGCTGATTTTTAGTTGTAATTTTATCCCTGGTTAAGAATTCCGATTGAGTCCGATTGAAATCCGATTAGGATCCGATTGAGTATAATCGGAATGAATCGGTTTCAATCGGAAAAAGTGTATAAAAATAAAAATATTATTTTCCGATTAAATTCCATTCAAAATTTTTAATCGGAATTAATCGGTTCCAATCGGAAAATAATATTTTTATTTCGTTATTATTTTCCGATTGGAACCGATTCTCGTTTTTAATTTTTTGATAAAACAAACGATAAATCGATGAATACGTGGAAATAAAATGTAGTTTTACTTGAGGGCTACCACCTATATGGATAGAAGATTCGCCAACAAATTACGAGGGCTTGAAAAAAAAATGAATTCCGAAATCTGACTCCTCAATCCTACACTGTGTCTTATAACTAGTGAAGTCATCTAGTGAGAGACAAAGCTCTTTCTCTCTCTCTTCCACACTTTCTTTTTTTCAAGAAATATAGCTTTCTAATTTTTATTATGCTGTCATTATAAAAAATAAAATTAAGTACTACCAAATTTATCATTCTAAGTATTAATTATTATAAAGTACACAGCTCACTTTTAAAATATGATTCTAATTTTTGTTATGCTAGAGTACGATTAAAATAAGTATAGATTACAATAATTAAAAAAAAATGGCTTGTTTCAAGATTAATAGACTACCGTAATCAAATGTTCTCTATTTTCTGTTATTCTTTTATGTATTTATAAATCTCATTTCTCTCCGTGTAAAATTTGAATGATCCCATTGAAAACCATCAAAAAATGGCTTATAGATTTCAGAATTTGTAAATAGTAAAAAATAAAATAATAACATTAGATATTTTATACTTTACCTTCTCAGCTTTATCTTCATCAATAGGATAAAGATATTTTTCTAATAAATCTTTCCAAAATTGTTCTTCCTGCATTGATAAAACTTCGATTTCTCCTTTTTTCAAACCTTCGTCATGAACCCAATAAGGTTGTGAGTTAAAATTGACATCTCGAGTTACATCGTGGGGTTGACTAGCCTCTGTTTCAGTATCACTGACTGAATCCATTTGATCTTTACGGGATTCTTCTTCTATTGGTCCAAGAGGGTCTGGGACTCTAGAACTAGTTGAAGATGCTCGTCTTCGAGCCGATATATGACCTTGAGGGTCTACAGCTCTAAAAATTTTCACAAAATATATATTATAATTTTTACGGATATAAAATACGCCCTGATTGAAAAAAAAATAAAATTGATTTGCATTTTGAATTTTTAAATCCTTTTAAATTCTTCAAATTTTTCTGCTTCTAAGTAAAATAAAAGACCTAATATTCGATCACTCCAAGTATTTTTAAATCTATATATTTATAAATATAAAAATACTAATATATATGGAGCGATCAGGTACTACACTGTAAAAAGAGCGATGTTAAAAATAGATTCAATTTAATACCGCGCGGTGTTAAAATGAAATAACACCGGTGTGGATGGTGTAATTTGACAATGTTAAAATACCGGTGTTAAATCGGTGTAAAGGCGCAGTAATACTGGTGTAAAAGCAGAAACCTGATTAAGAAATCTAATTTGGAATGATTTGAGATTATTTTGAATCATTTCAAATTGTCTGAATTATTTTGCTTTCGAGTATAAATTTTGGAATGAATCATTTTAAATTATATTGAATTAAAAAATAACGAAATATTGTTTTCTGATTTAAAATTATTTCAAATGATTCGAACTCTCGAATCATTTCAAATTAAATCAAATTAGAAAATAATATTGCAATTTTTTGGTCCCTCGGACAATTCAAAATTATTTGAAATGATTTGAACTCTCCGATCATGTCAAATTAAATCAAGGAATCAGTAATGCGCGACATTATTTTCTAATCCAATCTAATTTGAAGTGATTCGAGAGTTCAAATTATTTCAAATAATTCTGAATCGTCCCAGGATCCAGAAATTGCAATATTATTTTCTAATTTGATTTAATTTGAAATTATTTGGGAGTTCAAATCATTTCAAATAATTTTTAATTGTCCGAGGAACCAGAAATCGCAATATTATTTTCTAACGTGATTTAATTTGAAATTATTTGGGAGTTCAAATCATTTCAAATAATTTTGAATTGTCCGAGGAACTAGAAATAGCGATAGTAGTTTCTAATTCAATTTAATTTGAAATGATTCAAAATCATTTCAGTTAATTATATAAATCCTCAAACTAAATTCTTCTTTTTCATGATTCTATATAATTAAAAATGATTTATTTGAAAATTATACTTGAAAGTAGCATGATTTAACGATCCGGGCAGATTTGCAATACTGAAGATTCAAATTATTTTGAATTATTTCAAATAATAATTTACAATTCCCTAGCAGACCTGAGTTACCGTAAATTTACGGTATTTTTACCGTAAATCTACCGTAGAATACCGTAAAATTCGAGTAGATTTACCGTAAATTACGGTAAACCCACCGTAAATTACGATAAACCCACCGTAAATTGCGGTAAATCCACCGTAATTACGGTAAATCAGTACTTTACGGTGAATTACCGTAAATTACGGCAGGTATACCGTAAATTTACCGTCGAATACGATAAATCTACCGTAAAAAAATTCGGGTGGATTACCGAATTACCGTAATTTACGGTGGATTACCGTATTTCCGTATTTTACGGTAAATCCACCGTAAATTACGGAAAATCCACCGTAATTTACGGTAAATAGGTATTTTACGGTGGATTACCGTAATTCACGGTGGGTTTACCGTAATTTACCGTAATTTGGGTCCGTTAGGGGATTTAAAATAATCCGAAGTTGAAAATTTTCAATTATTTTGAATATATTCAAATTATAATTTTATGATATGATACACAAAATGAAATAATTTAGATTTTTCGAATCATTTCAAATGAGATTTTTCAATCAGGGAGTAAACTGTGTCCGTTCGGAGTATTAATTTTGGACAGCTTATAAAACACAGAAAATGTCAGTTTTCTATGAAAATTAAAAAAAATATTATTTATTAATCATATTTTTAGAATTTAAAAGTATTTAATTGTTATTTGAATTTTAAACTCTTTTTCTTAATCAATAAGTGTTCAGTATACCTTTCAATAATTTCTAAACGTTTGCCCAAGTGATCTAAAGAGTCAGCAATCGCAATTAGTTGTTGTTTTTCATCTGAAGGTTTTCCATGAGTGCAAAGTAAACATTTGAATAGACCAGCAAAAGAGATCTCTATTGAACCTTGATCATCGTCATTGGAACCGGCACCATTTTGCAGAAATCCGAGTAATGAATTTTGTTTTACTTTTCGTTTAGCTTCTTCAGCTTCTTTCTTCTCTTGTTCTAGCTCCTGAATAATTTTTAAATATGCAATAAGAATTAATTCAATGCCGTTAATGAAAGAGATAGTAAAAATTTACTCATAATTGATTTTATAACCACTCGAATCAAAGTTGTGGTATAAGTTTTGATTTACTACAAAATAAATTAAAATTAGTTTACCACTTAAAATTCTAAGATTATTCGCGGTGCATACGTTGCCAACAAACACAAAAATTTAAAAATTGAGTAAGAAAAATAAATTTGAAAGTTTTTTAAATTTAAATCGGTCATATACTTTCATATATACTTTATGAACGATAATCAAAATCTTTTGAATCATAAAAAAGCTAGTATAATTTGCTTTTAAAAATCTACGTGTTCTTGGAAACCTCACATAAATATTCGTAAGCTTTTTTGAGTTAATACCCACCCGTATGAAAAAACATTATATAGTTAAAATATATAAAATCATATATGTTGCAACAAAACAATATATGATATATTATATTGTATATTATAAAAAATCATACAGAGATTTTCGCCGATTTAATATAAAATTATATACAGTAGTAAATATATGTATTCCATATATAACTTAGATGTTTTTTATATTAAGCTATATATACATTTACATTCCCGATGAAAAAAGATTTTATACAATTATATATAGTATATATATAATTATATATAGTATATATAATTATATATAGTCTATATATAATTGTATAAAATCTTTTTTCATCGGGAATGTAAATGTATATATAGCTTAATATAAAAAACATCTAAATTATATATGGAATACATATATTTACTACTGTATATAATTTTATATTAAATCGGCGAAAATCTCTGTATGATTTTTATAGTATATATATAATTATATATAGTATATATATAATTATATATAGTCTATGTATAATTATATATATACTATATATAATTATATATAGTCTATATATAATTATATATAATCTATATATAATTATATATAGTCTATATATAATTATATATAGTCTATATATAATTGGATAGAAAAAATGGCCCGATCCAATTGTATACAATTTTATATATTGCAATTATATAGAATTGTATATAATTATATAGAATTGTATATAGTTTGTATAAAATTGTATATAATTATATAGACTTGTATAGAATTGTATACAATTTTTATACAGTTGTATACAATTGGATCGGGTCATTTTTTGTATATAATTTTATACCATTGTATAAAATCTTTTTTCATCGGGTTTACCTTATAATATATTGCATTAATATATTTCCTGTTATCTTTAAAAAATATAAAATTTTTATATGAAATGAAATATGTGGTAGCATATAATTTATATTATATATGGCACCATTTTCTTTGTTATATTTACGCATATATTTTATTCGGTGTATGTATATGTATATGGGTATACATATTCGTATCAAATTAACTAATTTTGAAAATTTTAACTGCAATTTACAGAGTATATTAAAATTTAGATCAAATTTAATTGGAGTTGGTCATGCAAATAAGAAAGTTTTTTTTTCCATACACAATATAAATATATGTTTTTATATATGATCAGAATATATTTTTCGTATATGATAGAAATATATATTTATTATGTATGATAAAAATATAATTTTCATATATGAAAAGAACATATATTTTCATATATGATAAAAATATATTTTTTGTATATGATTGACATGTATGTTTTATACATGCTAAACATATACGGACAAACATATATAAATATAGTTAAATTCGCCACATATATTTTCTAATATTTATCATATATTTTTACATATATTTCATACGGGCAGATAGCAAAATGACGTCTTGATAAGTTCTGAATGAGTTCCATTTTATGATTCGGCCGTCTCATTCAACATCTTAAAGAAGTCTTTAACAAGGTTTCAAGATGTCGAATGAGCCACCTAGCGAACTCAGTAAGACGTCTTTAAATTTTTATTTTTAAATATCTTGAAAAAAATGTTTGTATCAAATGATTTTTTCGAAAATTTTTTATGTTAAAGCATTTCTATTATAAAAATTTTCGTACAAGTGACGTATTGGGATTATGATTATTCTACTTTTTTAGAATTTCGAAAAATAAATAAATAATTTTTTGTTTGACATAATTTAAAAATAGCTTAGATTTCCCTCGCGAAATTGCCATAACGGTATTTCTACGGTATTTTCCGAGTATTTTTTGGGTATAAGTATTATTACGGTATACCCTAGGTATAAATGCGGTATGTTTGTGAAATTTTATTACCGTATTAATACCGTAAATATATTGTGCTGATACCAAATTTATATAGGGACTGTACCGTATTTATACTGTGTTTATACCGTATTTACGCTCTCGCTATACCGTATTTGTACAATGATTATACTCCATTTATATGGTTTTTATGCTGTACTTAAACGTCGGTTATACCGTATTTATACGGTTGCTATACCTCATTTAAACAGTGGTTACACGGTATTCATATAATGTTCGCACCGTATTTAAACGGTATTTATGCGGTATAAATATGGTGGTTATGCCGCATTTATACAGTGATTATGCCGTCTCACTCTTACAGGCTGAAAAATACTTTTCATATCTTTCAGTTTTATTAACAAACAATCTTCAGATTCTATAACAGATACAATATGTTTTACTACTACTTGCATTCTTAAATGGCTCATCTCTTCACTATGTTCTGCTTTCAATTTTTCAATGAAAAAGTACAGCTGTAAAAATGAACTAGTTCATTTTTACTTTCACAAAAAAACTTTTTTCAAAAAAATTTCTCTCATTAACAAATAAAAACTCTTGAAACTAGTAAAAATTTTTCAATTTAAACATAAAAATATGTTTACTTGAGGAAAAAAAATTTTGATTCAAGATTAAAATTTCAAGATAATTATTTACTTGATGCAAGAAAATTTTACTTTTCCGAATCGTTAAAACAAAATTTCTTGAATCAGGAATTGTTTTCTTGATTCGAGTTAACTGTTTTTTCTATGTAGTAATGATTCGCAAGAACATCAGATAATTTTGAAATACATTTAGGATCAATATTAATAACTAGGATTATTTTATGATTAAAAATTACATTCTTCAATTGAAACATGTCTAAACACTGCAGTGTTTATGTCGTATGGGTATTTTGACATAAAAGTCTTTTTTTAGCTCATAAAGTTCTTTATTTGTACATTATAAAAACCTTCACGCGTCTTTTAAATTTTAGTTTCTCTACACAGAAAATACAGTTAACTTGAACTAAGAAAAATATTCTTGATACAAGAAAATTTTTTTTAACGATTCGGAAAATAAAAATTTTTTTACATCAAATAAATAATTATTTTGAAATCTTTACTTTGAATCAAAATTTTTTTTCCTCAAGTTAACATATTTTTATGCTTTAGTCGAAAAATTTTTAATTGTTTTAAAAGTTTTTATTTCTTAAAATAAGAGCTATTTTATTGAAGAAAGCCGTGCCAGGTTATTGTAGCAATATTGCATTTTTTTGTTTGAAAAAAATAAAATTTCTTGGAATAATTACTATTTGTTTAACAAAAGAATTTTCGTATGCTCCAACCAAAAAAAAAAAAGTTACTCAAACCGAGAGAAAAATTTCTTGGGAGAAAAGATATATATGGAAGAGAGGGAAGTCACTGGTGCTAGGCAGCAGCAGCGAGAATAGTTCGGTGCGCGCCACTAGGTAGCGCCTACGATTTGTAGTGTCCCTGGTAAGAAACTTATTTCAGAAGTCTTATATTCCGAAATTGTGACCATTCTGGCGCGGGTACTCCTCCGTTATTTGATAGAGTGATAAGTACCTTTTTTGATGGTAATATAGTACAACCTATATTACATAATGACAAAAATATTTATTATCAATGTTTCCATAAATAATTTATCTCTGAATTTGAACTTGAGCTTTAACAAAAATATTTTAATCAAAAGTCTATAGAATCTCTACTATATGATTAAAAATATACGAGTGACATAATACATTGTAAAGCAATATAAATAATTATATAGAGCCATTTATCATTAATAATTATATGTAGTTTTTTTTACCATGTACTGGATAAATTCCGTATAAACACCTCATTAAATCAGTAGAATTGTTGTGTGAACTCGGTAGAAATGCCGTATAAATTCAGTAGAAATGCCGTATTATTACGCTAACAATGTCATATTATTACGGTAGAAATTTCGTATTAATATCATATACATGAAGTATTAATCTTATAGAAATGCCGTATTAATACAGTAGAAGTACCGTATTATTACGGTAGAAATAACGTATTAATACGGTAGAAATGCCGTATAAGCTTCGTATAAACGCAGTATAAGCTCTGTAGGAATACCGTAATTAAATTTCACAAACATACCGTATAAATACGGTAAAACTACTTGTTATCGACTACGTGTATGCTCTTTTAATACAGTGTTCAAACCGTATCATGAAAACCGCGAGGGTTTAAAAATATTTTAAATTTTCAATTTTTCCCAAGTAAATGAAACACACGTCCCGCCCAGTTTCAACGATATTTTTACAATATAAAATTTTAGATAATCTTTACATACCTTCTTTGTTTTTTTAACTTGAACTTCTCTAGTTCCCCAGGAGACGACGTTCAAATTGATGATAGAATATAAAATCAGAAGTAAGTACATAGAAGGGATCGATAATAAGTAAATAATACCAGGTACTATGCACCAAAATTCTTGAGGATGAAGACAAGCGGCTATAAGAAACGAACTTGTTAACGATATTAAGAATATTGCAGAAGGCGAACCTATTCCATCTTCTCCAAGTTGGAGTGCTGTACCAACAATTACAGCCATCATTATCATTGCATATGCAGTAGATAATATTTGCGCACATAAAAGCTAAAAAATTTTTAAAAAAATATTTAAAGATAATTGATAATGAAATATATAATCGACTACCCATCATAAGCCTGGTCTTGGAGCTGTAGGAAAAATTTATCTCAGTTACATCTGGAATGGAACAGAGTATAATTCAGATGTATGTGGTTACTATTTAAGAAGGCAACCAGTCTAATCTAGCCCTTTATAATCTGAGATATAGCTGAGTTAAATTTAAGATAGAACTAAGTTCAATCTATATTATACTGGGTACTATCTAAAATAGTTTTTTGCCTCAGATGTAACTGAGTATAATCCGGAATGGTAGCCAGTACCATCTTGTTCTTTTCGCGTAGTGCTGAAAAAAATGTTGGAAAATCCAAAAGTGTACACCTCAATCGCTCATTTTATTTTTAATCATTACTTTTATTTTATAATATTAGTTTTTTGTTACTATGAATTTTTATCCCGCATTAAAAAAACTTATACTCTGAAATTATATCAGATAATATAATATTTATTATATTATAGTATAATTTAGAATATAAATAATTATATATTTAAAAATAACTACTTTTTTGCCGTTTTCAATATAAAATTTTATATTTTAAAAGTATATTAATATAATATATAATTTTATATTTTGGCACATATTATCATTATAAAAACTCCATATAATATTAGATTATATAAAAAAAATATATGTCATTATATAGTATCAATTTATAGGTTTATATACATTATGATTTTATAATTCAAATTATATTATTAACAGTATAATATAATATATAATGCTCGTATATAAGCTTGTATATATTAAAAGATATACATGACACTTTTGTGCTTCGAAAAATTTTCAGTTCCATGAATGCTCTTTCGGTATCCTCTAAAACTTATTTTATTTTGAGTAATTATTTTTTTATATTAAAAATTAATCATATAAATGAAAATTTATAGTCATAACGACTCTCTCTACAAACTTCCTTTCAAGTTCAATCTACACACTTAATTTACTCGAATAAAATATATTCTCATTGATACTCACAATCATCGTCAAACTAAAAGTCTTTATTTTTCATATTTTATTTTATATTTTTAGATATATAATGTATTATATAATACAATATACAATTCAATATCTTGAGATTCTCCAACGTCAATTATATAAAAAAATATATTTAACAATATAATATTTAATATATAAAAAAATATATTCTATTATATATCATTCCAATATATCTAAATTTATAATGAATTTTATAAGTTAAAAATTATATTTTATAATTATATTACATATTATGAAAATATGTATATATTTTTTTATAATTTAAATTATAAATCAAAGTATAACTTTGAATTTATATAAATATTATATTTTATTATACATACATTTTTGCCGTTTTATAAAATTATATATTTACGGTATATTTTTTTATATATAATCAAAATATATGTTATTTTCATGCGGGATTCAACTTTTAAATTGTTAATTTTATTTATTTATTTCTTATGTTCAGTTTAATTTTTTTTTAAATATTCTGCCGTTTTGTCTTAGATGTCGCTCTTTTTTTCAATCCTACTATTACGCTACTGCTTCTGCCAGGAATTGATAGAGAGAAAAAAGTAAAATAATAATAATAATAATAATAATAACAATAATAATAATTTAATGATGAACACAGTGCTCAGTCAAACTTTTCAATTGTAGCAAAGATTTTAAATGTAATTCATGTTTACAATTAAGAACAATGAATTATATTTTAGGTACTTAATATTGATTAAATTATTTTTCGCGAAATATGGATAGTAAATTTTTATCATTAATTTGTCCATTTTTTCCTGTTGTTAGTTTATAATTTAGACAATTTTAACGGAGGCTTATAACGGACTGTTTAGTGCGAAACTCCTTAGAGTGGATAAGTGGAGGAAGCTGTTGGGACTTAATAACTGCCGATTGAGGGGAAGGCTCATTACGGGCAGGCATACGACGGGTAGTCGACTGTATTATCCAATACACAATAAAAAAGTTAATAATTTTTAGTTTCACTAGAACTTACTTGAATTTCAGCTTTACATGTGAAACAAATCATCATAAAAAGAAGGATCGGTATTATATTGTAATAGAAGCTCGTCCAATTATCAATTTTAAAAGCCGCTACAAATGCTCCCACCAACATAAGGAAAATTGTTCCAGGCCCAAGAATAGTGCCACCTAAATTATGAATGGTTTTAGTGATTGTAACAAAAATAGTGTAATAACATAATCATTGACCTTACCCATGAGTAAAATTTGATAAGAAATGTATGGTAGTGAAATATTATCGTTAATTTTGATTGTCCGTTTTGCATCCATAAGTAAATCCATAATATTTGCGATAGTTGATGGGACCCAACGACGACGTTGATTATAAAATTCATGGAAACCTTCAGGAGCGTGAGTGTACGCATCACTGGCAGCTGAATATTCTACTCGATATCCCCTTTGAAGTAAAAGAGTACAAAGCCACCGATCTTCGCCTTGATCATATTGCACGTAATGTCTTGCATCTTCAGATTTTGTTGTATATTTTTTCATAACGTTGTCATCCATAAGTGCTTTCCCTCGAAAAAGTGAAAAACATCCAGGACTACAGAGAACGCAACCTATCATATGTTCAGTAGCTTTTTGCAACCAATGACCAATAGCATATTCAAACATTTGATACCAAACCATAGGACCAGACCCTACAGGATGAATTCGACCGCAAGCAGCACCAAGATTTTTATTTTTCTTCATTAAATCGACTAAAAGTTTAACAGCAGCTGGTTGAAAATCGATATCCCCATCAAGAGTTAAAAGATAAGTATTTTCTGCAATCATTTCTTTACGATCAACGCTGATAGGCAGTTCCATGAGACGGTGACCAAGTAAATAATACATGTACATAACTTGGCTCCAACGTTTTCTATGACGAATTTTATTTTTATCTTTTAGATGTGCTATCATTTTCGTTTTTCCTGGTAATGTCCAAACAAGTCTACCACCATATGGAGTTGGGTATTTTTTAGGTGCTCGTACATGCATTCGAGTCTGATGTACATCGGAGGCAGCTTCATCCAACGTTCCTACCAAGAGTTTGACAAAGCGATTTACTTGAGCTTCATTTTCATCATGATCTGCAAGTTCAAAAGCATCATCAAAAAAGATATGAGTTTCAAATTCATAATAATCTGGGTCAACCACTTTTAAATATTTTTGGGCAACACGGCGAGCGCACTGATCTTCATCTAAGCGAAGAATACTTTTCAAAAATTCTATCATCTCCTCTTTATTTTCATGCCACATAGTTGCACATGCATAAATTCTAGTAACATGGTCACTGCTTTTCACTGCAGACGGAGGAGTTGTTGAACCATCAGTTTGTTCATAAATCGTCTCGTAATCACCGTCACCTTTTTCTCGCTCAATTTCAGCTAAATCTTCTACTTTAACTTCTGGCTGATCATCTCTCTTTCGGTTCAAACCAAGCGATTGATCAATCAATAAAGAATCATACATAGGCACAACAAACAGTTTTTCTGTTGCTGCCAGTCTTTCGCATTTTGGAGTCCATATGTGAAGAGTAATCCAAGTTTGTGAAAGTAACCAGAGAAGCCATACCCAGGCATATTGTTTAGATATAAAATCATTTAGAAAATAAGGTGGTGGTGATTCATAAAAAAGGTAATCTGGAATTGTACCATGGAAAAAACAGGGGTCACCATTGCGTAACCCACATGCAGTGATTAGAAGTGAAATAAGAACAGGAATAGTCAGACTCACGGGAAATGCGTAACTGAATGGTTGTATTAAGATTTTGCAACCAAATTTACCTGTAAATATTTTTAAATTATAACTCTTATTAAAAATATAGGCATTTATTTATTTTCTTTTTTATATTTTTGAGAAACTTACCAACGATATATGTAAAATACGATCCAACTATTTGAATTAATAAGACATAAACGATAGAGTTTAAGTCAGCGGAAATAGTTTCAGTATCTCCTGTAGGTAATATTTCTGAAAGATCAGGTACAGTTCCTACGACCGATTGACGTACACCAGTGACAGTAATTTTGTGCTCTCTAAATGCAGATCCAAACATTGAAAAGAAGTGCCCGACATTTTCACCTTTTAAGTGGAAAATAACCAATGAACTTATAAAAAATGCTATTATTTTCCAAACTGAGATAAATAGGTATGTAAAATATCGTGTCAATCGTAATTCTTTTTTGACTCGGCCCAAGGTGCGAATAAAACCTGAATAAAAATGATTATTATTCCTTATAATGATTGAATAATAATAATAATTTCTCATACATACCAATCGAACTCTGCATTGATACATAATTTTCCCACCAACCACAGGACACGAGTATTAATGTTGGTGGAATTAGCCAGAGACTACGTTTCGAACTATCAAGTAATGGCCAAACAATAAAGCCACTTGCTTGAGCAGCTAAAGCTGTGAGATCAACAAGAATAAGTACAAATCTCCTAGGTTCATCTTTGCTACTACTTCTTGATAATAATCCAAGTAATCCAGGTACAAAGCAAACACAATTAGTAATCATTGCAGCTTTTATTGCATCTATCTCTGGTAAAACCGCAAAGAACATTAGTGCAAGCCCCACAACACGAAATGTTTCCATAAAGAACACTAACAGAAAATGAGAAGATAATGGTTTTTTCCATGACTTGAATATGCACATTCGACAACTTCGGAAAAAAGTTCCGAATTCAGGAACAGCGTAGGCAAAAATTATACACCAAGTCCATGCTATCCTTTCTTCATCTGGTAATGTGACAACAAATTGCTTATCACGTCCTAATTCTTTGTTACAATAAACTATCACACGATCTGGTTTGAGTTGAGAAGTCATAAAAAGAATAGTTCCTTTAGAAACAACTCCACTAACCAGAACTATTATAAAAACTAGAAGATAAACGATCACTTTTATTATTTGAACTGTCGCATCAAGACACTTTTGATTTGCCATTGAACCTGAGTCAATTTTCGGTGGAGGATCTCTAAATACATCCCATGCTTTCGTTTCAACGATTGTCCGCTGACTATAAAAAAAAAATTTGTGTGAATTTTTATGACATTTTTTAATACAACTTATTTTCAATAATTTACCTCTCTCCATACTCATGTGCCAAAGGCGTTGTATCATCATCGGAGAAATCATCAGGATCATTCACACCCATCATAGGGTTCTGTTGATGGTTCTTCGCCATTTTAGACATCGTTAGTCTAAAAAAATTGTAAAATTTAATTAATTGATCGATAAACCGACTATAAGCAACTATGTAATAAATTTTGACACCTTTAAATAAGAACATTTATAAAAATGATCAAAACATAGAAATAGTATTTCCCTATTCATTTAATAGCTAATCTATCCCTCGCAGATTTGAATCACGGTGGAAACACCGTGAAAGTGTGAACACTGTAGATCCACCGTGGTTACACGGTGGATTTGTTCCATTTCACCACCGGGTATACACAGTGTATCCACGGTGATTACGCGGTGACTTGACCACTGTATATACACGATGTTTCCACTGTGATTACGCAGTGTATCCACCGTGATTCCACGTTGGCTTTGTACTATTTTACCACCGTGGTTTCACGGTGTATCCACCGCGTAATCACAGTGGAAACACCGTGTATACACAGTGGTCAAGCCACCGTGGAATCACGGTGGATACACCGCGTAATCACAGTGGTAACATGGAACAAACCCACCGTGTTTCAACCGTGATTCAAATCTGCGAGGGATACAATAGGTCGGAGAAGTGGCATTTTATGGTTTGGGTTATTTTCTAAATAAGCCAATAGAAAGAACTGTACCATAGGAGAAAAAGTGTAAAATATTACCCAAGAGATAGAAAGATCTTCCTGGTGGATCCTGATTACCCCTAATGTTCGGTATCGCTTTACGGTAGAGTTTCCGTGTTTTTAAAGTCGTATTACTGTATTCTTACCGCATATTTACAGTAGAAATACGGTACAATTGCGGTGTTTTACACGGAAAAAAATTTCGGAAAGTTTAATTAAAAATATGAGTTAAAATTACTAAATTCATATTGTAAACTTAACACGCTATTGAAATTGTGTAATTTTTACTATCTCGAGAGTTAAATTGCACGCCTCGAACGCGAAGCGGCGAGGTTGTGCTTTATAACGGACCTGTCAATTTTTTTTTATTTTGTAATTTTTACTATTTGAGTATGTCAATAAATATAAACTGCATCAGTTAACTTGACTACTTGTTTAGTGAAATTTACTATCCAATATAGTACATTTTATCATCCAATTTAGTACATTTTACTATATTAGAATGGAATTAAATGAAATTACATTCACGCAGATAATTTTTGAGTAAAAATTACCCATAAAGTTTGCTACTGTAAAGACATCTAGCCAAAGCTAAATTTTTACTATGTTGTTAGTAGAAATTGCACTTCATTTACATGCTATCGAGCAGTATATTTCACAATGTGCATGGGAGAAAATTGAAAAATTTTCCACATGTCCTCACATTATCGTCCTTATATTATGATTCGTATGCGTGCCATATGAGAGTAGTAATGCTACTGTGTCTCTTTCTACTCATTTTAACCCTACTTTGGGTAGACTAACAGTACCATAGTTAGGATTGTTTACATGGCTAATTTGAATATGAAAGAAAAAAATTCTTTATTTCTATAATATGCTTCTACTGTGGATGCTGCGGGTTCACTCCGGTTTAACAGCGACCTACCTGAACATGGAGTGGGGATCCAAGGTCAGGCGCTAAAGGGTTCACGATACTGTGTATTTTTTATACTTTAGCGCATTGCTCTTTCTTTCATTACACCCAATAAAATATAACTATTAGAGCCAATGATATAAACCTGACTAATTCTGAAATTCAATAATAAAAAATATGCAGTAATTGGATTCTTAAAAATTTTAAATAACCTATTCCATATGAATTGGAAAACGATATCTAAATTAAAATATACCCGAACGACTTTAGTTGCACAGTAAGCATCGCGCTGCCTTGTTAAATTAAATGCGATATTGTGAAATGTTTAACGGCAATTTCTGTACCTTTAATTATCGTAAAAAAAAAACTGTTCTTAAATAAAATTTCAAGTTCTAGAGATCTTTCCATGAGATTAATTTTTTTTATAACAATAAATAAAACATGCGGTAAAATAGACAGAATTAGTGGCGGGAACAGAACTTGGCAACAGTGCAGTTTAAAAAAAATCTGAGACCCACTCGCACTGGGCAGTGCGGCGCTATCTTGGTACTCTCTCTCAAATATTCAACTTTGAATACTTGTATACTTGTTCATTGCACTAAAATTTTTAAAAGGGTTCGAGGAAAGCATTTAATTTTTTTTTAAATTTTATTTTAAACAATTACGAAAAAAAATTAAAATATAGGAAAAGGGACACCACATTTATCATGCGATCTTCGAATGGTTAATATATATGAATACATCAAATAAATCTATTAAATTTATCTTTTAATTTTGAATCTCTATTTTTAATTAATAACAGGTTTTAGAAATTGAAATCGATGCTACTAGAACTTAATTTGAACCAAATCTAAATGAAATCCATTATAAGCGCGTTAACCCCACCCGCTAAGGAATGCTTCAAATATTCCTCAGTTTAAAAACGAAAGTAGTTTAAATTCGATTCATTTCCAGTACGTAAACTAGAATTACACTGGTTTAATTTTGGTTTCATTCAGGTTTTTTTTTGTTTTTTTTTATCACATTCAACCTTCTACTTTCAGTGTAAAATAAATGTCCAAACTCGAAATAAACTCTACTAAAACTTTATTTAAACTAAAACCCAGATTAAAATCCTGTCAATCGGTTGAATTAATCCTTTAGTATTATAATTTTCGATTTTTTAGAGTCACCCTAATATATACAGAGAAAACTGATGAAGTTTCCTTTCACTGTAACTACTTTTCTTAGTCACCAAGAATGAAGTTTTCAATGTCAATACGATCGATTCATTAAAAGAACGAAATAATAATGTGGGGCAGAATGAGTCTTTTAAAAACAAAATCATATTTAAAGAAATTTGTTTTTCGAAATTCTCGTGCCCTGTGTGCAAAACATATCAAAAATATCCAGAAATAATTATTGACATCTTATTCAGCGCAATCGGTACTAAATTATTTGAATGAAATTTCATTTAAATCATAAATGAAATTAGCTCCTTTATATCATTACCTGAATTACTTTTTTTGCTGTTTCGAATATATCTACAGTTGTAGAGTTCGGAATATGAATCATGACTATGATATGCTTATGAAAGAAGAAATTAATTCATAATAATCTTTTCGAACTGATACTAAAAACAAATTATAGTCGCTTGTATACAAAATATTAGTCAAATGAAAATGTAAATGAATTGGAGAGTGGTTCAAATATAAAATAAATAAGGTATTGTATAGTAAAGATGCAGAAAAAAAAAATAAGGTATTGTGACAAGCCTTGAGAGGCCTTACTTGCGAACCATGAAGTTTCAGCGGTCGTCCTTGTTATTATATGTTATCTGTTTTATTCTGTGCCTTTCACTTTCAAGAACCAAAGAACCAGTTAAAAATCTTTCACTCTCTCCCCCCTTTACCTTGTATCTGAGAGAACAAAGCCATACTCGATAAATTTTCCTGTATGAAAACGAAAAATCTCGATGACTCTAGATCCTGGTTGACTAATTTCCGGTGGTTTTTTTTTGACTCATTAAGCAAAACTTTGTTATACATTAAGAAAAAATAATTTCTTTCAAACTTCAGCCCTTAATCCCAATTAACTTTCAGTATCTTGGATTTATTTTAAAAATTTTTCTATTTAAAAGGCGTAAAAATTTGATGACTTTCTTTTTCAATTTTCTAATACTCAGCCGCATTTCCAGTTGTCAGATCGTCGTTTGCGGAAATTTTTTGGGAATGATGTATAAAAAATATTATTTGGAACACAAAATTGCCATTTATTTTTTAACATATTAAATTACTGGAAAATTTTTTGCTCCCCTCCGGAAGGAAAGCGTCAACTTTTGTCCCACTGTGGGAAACGAAGTTGCCGTTTTCCGCCTCCGTCAAGGAGAAATAGTATATTACACACCTAGGGCAGTAAAGTAAGAAATGCCTGAGATCATAGGCTTGGCCTCGGCCAACAATTACATGTGATCTAAAACATTTCTTACTTTACTGCCCTAGGTGTGTAATATCCCGAGTAGAATTGAAACTTATAGTTGACCAGCCCGTAGCTAACAGATTTGAGTCATACCCTCACTATGTAACGCCATCTTGGCCGATGGCTGACTGATCAGAACAAGCCAGTGGATAGATTAAAACTTATATTCAATAGCTAGATTAAAACAACCCTAGTGGCAATATTGATCAATTCTGGAGAAAATCTTGAGCAACCCTATCCAAAAATTCCCATAGAATCCACTCAACTGCGAGAAAAACCGCATAGAATCCTATAGACTGTATTGGTTTCTATGCGGTTTTTGTCGCAGTTGAGTGGATTCTATGGGAATTTTTGGATAGGGAAGTCAAGAAGAATACAGCGAAATATTATATCTATATATACTGTGATTTAAAGATCTTGACTAAGATAGCTACTATAGGGAATGAGGTAGTGAGAGTGCAATTATAAATTGCTAATCGCTGGCTGAAAAATATGAGCTAATGGCCAGATATGAAAAGTAGCCAGTGATTAGCTAAAAAATATGACTTCATGATAACTCGTCAATTTTGAAAAAAAAAAAAAATCTGTCTCTTCGAGCTCGAAAATACTTTGGTGTGCCATTGTTTTCGAAAACTAACGTTTGTTACCATTTATTCCTTCAACGATATCTCTCGAACGAATTAACAGATTGAGATGGTTAAGGCGGCGATCGACGCGTTTCATTAAGTTCTAGAGCTGATTAGATTTTGAAGTCGATCATTCAACTCGTTTCTGAGAAATCAATGAAAAACTAAAAAAAAAATTTTTTTTTAATTCTTTCGACAACGGTTCCTCTTGAATGAATGAACCGATTTCGATAGTTAAGGTGGCATTCGACGTAGCTTATAACGTTTTAGAGCTGATTAGATTTTGGAATTAATCCATCTAACCCATTAGAAGTTATCTAAAAAAATTTTTGAAATATCTCTAAACGCACCCTATCGATCAAGCTCAATTTTTTACAGTTTGTAGGAATTAATATGCTGCGTCGAATGCCACCCCAGACCTCAAAACGTCGACATTTGTTGAAAACCCGATTTTCGCAAATCGGGGTGAAAACAATAACTTTCTGAATTTTTCGAAAATCGTCGATTTTCTTAGCGGGAAGTTAAAAAAAAACTTTCAGTCAAATTTTCGGAACTGATTGTGTTTCCAACTAAAATTTCGAGGCCAAAAGAATCGTCCCTGATCATTTTTGAAAACTTTATTTAGACTTGTAAATATTATGCGTTCTTAAGATTAATTGATTGAAATTTTCAAATTATTTAAAAAACAAGTTTTTAAAAATTTTTCATCTCACATAGAACTCGATAAACGTAAAAAAAATCGAAACTGGCTCATAAGATCAACCGGTTTTTTATAAAAAGTTTAATTATAGAATTTTATTGATAGTGTATGTTCTTCAAATCACTTACAATGAAACTTTGAATTCCAATGCCTGTTCTGCCAGTCGGAACAAGCTAATATCAGACAAATGCAATTTAGTGAGTAGAAACTGATCAGTTTCTACCCGCTAAATTAACTTCTGACTTAATTTCATCACTGTCAGAGCCGCATTTTTGTTTATTGTAAACCTCTAAATATTTATGTCACTCTAATAACCAACCAAACTGAGAATTGTGTTTGGGAAATTAAAAAAGTAATATGAGTTCTCATCTATCAATTTATTACACAAATAAAAAGCCGCTATTCTCCTTATTAAACTAATTAAATTTACATATTTGAAATTCAGCATGATTTTTTTGCTGAACTGTCGGTCAAAAATTAGTCTGTTCGACTGACTCCTGACATTAAAACTCCCAATATCAATGTAGATAATATGAAAAATATATTGCATGGCAAGGGACGTCGATGATGTCAGCCCTCACCTTCGGTTCGGGCAATCAACTTTAACCTCGCCTGAAATCATCTAGTTTTATCCTATACCGCGCAGCAATATACTATTAATTCTAATGAGAAACAATTTCTACACAGAAAAAGAGCCATCCGGCCTTACCCGGAATGGAAAGGTAGATTTCTTATTTAGATACAAAAATTTGGGAAATTTAAAAAAAAAATGAACTACTGAATTAAAAATACAATACTGCGGTGTAATTAATACTTATTTTATAAGCTACATTATGTGAATTTCCAGGATTTGATTTATGCCTTATCATTCAGAAGTTATTAGAGGACTAAGCTACAAAAATGGGCTTTTTTAATTTTTTGTGAAATTTTTGAGATCATCAAATTGTTAGAAAAGATCTTGAAAAAAAAAAAAAAAAAAACAAGTAGTAAGTGAAAATTAAAGCTCATCGTACGAACTTTAAGATACATTTTCCAGAATTGAGCTATCAATCAGTTTAAAAGTTATTTAAGGATCAAGCCAAAAAATTCATTTTTATGAAAATAAAAAAAAAAATTCAAACACCAACTTCGAAGTTAATCGACCTATTGGGCTCATCTTCGAACTTGATAAAGGTAATTCTCCAATAAATAATTTTATACAATTTTATGAATTCGTATAAAACTTTATAAAATTTCATACAATTACATTAAATTTCATCTAATTATTACTTTCTTTCTAAGGACTTGCTTTATAAAATTGTCTAAAATTTTACATAATTTTATGAAATCGTATAAAACTTTATACAATTATATGAAATTTAATTTAATTATTGCTACCCTTACTAAGATCTTACTATATAGAATTCTATGAAATTTTATAAAATTATATGAAATCTTATAAAATTTCGCTGTACAATCTTATAAAATTTTATAATAGTTTATATAATTTATAAAATTACATTTATTTATTACGTTCCTTACTCAGGTTTTACTTTATAAAATTGTATGAATTTATATATCTGTCGACCAAACTTGAAACAGAAAGGGAAGCATCCGAAAAATAATTATGCTCATACGAAAAATTTTTATGCTGTATCAAAATGCTTACTACGCGCGAGACACTTATCGATAAGATTTAATAACAATTACTTCCATACATTATAATAATTGTGATGCGCACATTAATTTTTCATAAGAGCATAAAAAATTTTTGGATGCTTCACTTCCTGTTTCAAGTTTAGTCGACAGCATAATAAAAATTGGTAGGTTTTGAGCCAAAATTTTTGTCCGTGTAGTTTTAGACATCACATAAAAATTTACACTAACATCAATCCATACTTCTCAAATAATTATCTTATTACTAGCAATAATATATTATTATAATAACGAGCAACCTGCTAGACCTCACTACGTGACTGCCCAAATCTCACTACTAAATTTATAAAATACGCAGTAAAAAAGGATTTCATGCCGCAAAAAATTCTAATTTGCACCAAGAAATTTGATGCATTATCATTTAAATACAAAAATTGTCTTGGGGCGAGAAAAGATTTTTTTGGTCAAGAAATAATTCCTTGCACTGAGTACTTTTTTCTAGTTCTAAATAAATTTTTGTTTTCAATTCACAATGCAAAAAATTTCTTGGGGTAAGTAAAAATTTTCTTTAGGCGAGTAAAGTTTTTTTGTGTCAATTAATCCTTTTTTTTCTATGCACAACTTTTTGGTTTTGAGAAGCTTCCTAAAACCAAAAGGGAGTATAAAAATCTGTCATTTTGGAATAAGTAACGCAATATAAATAATATAGCTATATATTCAGTGACATTCAGTCATATTTAGTTACAGGATAATTAAAGTATTAATTTATTTAAAGAAAATTAATACGATCGTCTTTTTTCTCGCGTAATTTAAATGTAATTCGAATGATATAGACAAATCTATTTATCTCAATACTTGGTAATTAAAAAGAGTTTAAAGTATGAAAAGGCACAAATTCAAGTCAAGACCTATCTAATGATACCGATTTCAATGACATTAACTAATCCTATTATATAGATATGACGGGAACAAAATTTTCCTTATTCTCTTAATAATATAGATAAAAAGTTAAGAAATTAATTAAAATTTAATTTTGTTAAAATACATGCTAATAGAATAAGATTTACTATTCTAAATTATCAAATTTATTAAATCGACTGTTAACTTTGATTAAAAACTCCGAGGAAATCTGATGATTAAAAAATTCTAATCGGATGCAATCGGGAATTTCCAATTGACTTTTAATCAGTTTCGATCGGATTCAATCGGAAAGTTAAATCGAAAAAATGATCGATAAAAACTTATTGTTTTCCAAATAAAATATTTCAATCGGATTTAATCGAAAAATAAATTATGTATTTCCGATTAAAAAATCTCAATTGCATTCAATCTGAAAATAATTTTTTTTCGATTATTTTCCGATTTAATTTCAATCAGTAAATCGGAACGCTTCCAAGTGAATTCCAATTGACTGATCGAATCCAATAAAAATCCGATTGAGTTTAAGTCGGATTCAATCAGGGAAGTTTACTGATTCAGCTTATATTTTTTAATTTCTCCCACAATCAAAAATTACAAAGTATAAATGGTAATGTAGTTCGAAATATAGTAAAAATTAGAAAATTTCAATATAAGTTTCACATCACAACGTCAATTTATTAATAATTTTGCCCATATTTTTAAGTTAAGTTCCCGCAAAATTTTCATATTTTCTTTGTGAAATTAAAATAATCAGTTTGATTTTCCGAAATATCTTTCCTACTAAATATTTTTGTTCTAAAGAGTTAAAAATCTTTTATAAAACAAGTTCAGCTACTGGTTTTATAACTGCTTACAGCTCACATTTACACCGATTCGCATTTCTGATCTGCTCTAATTCTTCAAAATTAGCTAATACGGTTGTGATATCGTAGAATTAAAATAATTAAAAACGTTTGTTTTTTACATGTTTAAGAGCATTCTCAGAAAATACCACCCACTTTTTAAAAATATTCATGACCTTGAACTGTCATAATCGTATTAAAATTTTATTAAGTAATTAAAAAAAATTAACGCATTAATTTAAAAAAGAACAATTTAGTTAACATTTTGCCGAAATAATGTCTGGTACAAGGAATACAATGCTACAAAGAAAGTTCAATGCCTGTATTAGATATATCTTCCATGTTTGCAGATATGTGCATATTAGTCCGTACAGAATAAGACTAGGTTGGTTGAAACTGTGCAGTAGGCGTGAGTTCTTTTTAGCATGCGTTGCATATAAAATCTTACGATTGAATTGTGATAAAATATTGCGGAAGAATTTCTACATGAGTACTGTGCGTGCGCGTGCACATCGTCAAATTGATCTCCTGTATCAACCAACCTGTCGTAAATATACATATGAACATTTATTTTTACTGTCTGCTATCTACACAGAAAAAAAGAATTTCTGGGCGCAAGAATTTTTTTGTACTTTAAATTGAACACAAAAATTTTCTTGGGATGAGAAAAAATTTATTGACTCAAAAAGTTTTTTCTTGCTCTGAAAAAACTCATTCTCGCCGTAAGAAAATTTCTATTTTCAATTCATAATGCAAAAAATTTCTTGGGCTGGGAAAAAATTTTCTTGGGGCGAGTAAAAATTTTTTGTGTCAAGAAATCCTTTTTTTCTGTGTAAGTATGGAATGATCTGCCCTCATCCATTGTGTCAATTGCAACTTATAAAGAATTCAGATCAGAGTGTTATAATTATTTTCTACAGAAAGACGTGAATTAGGTCCACTTTTATGTAGGATTATTGATTATTATTATATCATCAATTAAATATGTATTTATATATACTATTATTGTATAATTGAAGTCTACCTACCTACCTACCTATTTAACTAACTTAATTAATTCAATTCACTTAACTTACTAAAATTATCTTACTTATTGTATGTTTATATTTAAATATCATTATTATACTATGCTTTGTAAAACTTTTGTATATTGCGGCCCTTAGGGAATCTCGATTCCAGGGTCGAAAAATTATTAAGGGTCAGCAGTACTAAACGAATTTTCGAATTTTACTTTTCTAATTACATTTTGAATAATTACGTCACTCGAATGATGAAAACTTTCTGAAAAAGTTTGTCTTTCACATATTTTCGGAAGCTATAAAAATTTATGTGATAACAATTGATTAATAAATTAAAAGAATAGTAAAATTCAAAAATTCGTTTAGTACGGCCTAGCCTTAATAAATAAATAAAGATTTGGAAAAAAATTACTCACATACACTGAGAAAAAAAAATACTTTTATTAAGAGAATTTACTTAATGCAAAAACATATATTCTTGATAATTTTCGAGAATATATAATTTTGTCTCCAGAATTCGTAGAATTGATGAAAATAATTTAACAATATAACAACAAATGCATATAATATCAAAATAATTTTGATGCTCTTTTCTCGAGGAAATTAAATATTAATAATAATAAAATAAATATTTGTAGCTGATTTCTTGAACCAAGAAATTCTTGTTTGGACAATAGTACTTTTTTTTTCTCAGTATACTATAAAAAATCGGAAGTAAATACGGATTTTATTTCACTCACTCGGAGTTCCGGAGTTTTAAAGAAAATCACTCCGCATACGGAGCAAATAGAGAGTTTGTTTTTTTCAACGGAGTGATTTCGGAGTGATCTAGATTTTATTTCAATTTGCATTTACTCCGATTTAGAGTTTTAATATTGAAATAAACTCCTTTTTGGAGTAAACTTCACTCTCCCTATCCAAAAATTCCCATAGAATCCACTCAAATGCGACAAAAACCGCATAGAATCCTATAGACTGTATTGGTTTCTATGAGGTTTCTGTCGCATTTGAGTGGATTCTATGGGAAATTTTGGATAGGGCTGAATTGGAGTTTTAATATTAAAATAAACTCCCCTTCGGAGTAAATTTCACTCCGAGAGGATTAAATAAATATACAGTCACCCGCTCCGCATTCACTGCGGATTCAATCCGCATTCCCTGAGCAAATTTTTTACAGTACAGCTGTTATCAATTAGCAGTTGAACGAAATTTAGTAAAATCTTCATGTCAATATGATTCGAAATGTCAACCCTGATGGAAATTTTTCGGAATTTTATCTGCAAAACTCAGTTCTAAAGTTCTAAAGACTTTTTCAGAATTTTTCAAAGAAAAGTCCGAAAAATTTCCACCAGGGAAATTATGTAGGCTAAAATTTATTTATTTAATAATTTTTTAAAAATCTATATCTGGGCGAAATTTTAACTACTTTGTTCATTTTTTAATTAATGCTTAAAATTTTTTTAAATAAATAATAAAATTTCAATACGGTTGTGACAGTTCAAGGTCATTGAATATTTTTAAAACGTGGGTGGGGAGGGAGTGCCCTTAATTAACTAGTAAAATTTCAATACGATGACAGTTGAAAGTCATTGAATATTTAAAAAAAGTTGGGGCACTGTCTGAAAATGCCCTTAAAAAAATTAGATTACGCTGAAAGTGACGTTTACTTTTCGAAAGAAATTGTTCTAAAGTCTATAGGAAATATCAATCGGTGTTCAATTGTAACTCAAATTTTTCGCGCAAAATATGAGAGAATATTAAAAAATTATAGTTTACTCTATTGAAAAAATCCGCATTACAAAGAAAAATAATACAGTTTTCAATAAAACTCTCTACTTGGTAATAAACTTTATACATTTTACATTTATTTTTCTAATTACCACATTATTATAGATTTATTGTACTTAAAATTTTTTATATTTCAAGTTTGTGAACAGAGAAAACATTATTTAGTTCATATTATTACAACACGGTTTTTTTAAATCAATTTAATTTATAGAGATGTGTGTGAGTGTGTTGCAGTAAAGTAAAAGTTGAGATATTATTATGATAAGTATATGAATTATTGTATCATAAGTATTAGGAATCGCTTACCTTTTGCTGCTTCGGTGAAATTTATTTTAAAAACTTCTTCAGCTTCGTACTTTTTCATAAAAAAAAATCTTCATTTTTTCACTTAATAATTTTACATTTTTCTAATCACTTTTCATTATTTTCGCCCATAATTATAACTATATTTTACTAGTATCATTAAAACATGATATTGTTAAAAAAAAATAATAATTGAGTTAATAGGTAACTAATACTTGACCATAATTATTTATAACACAAATAATTTTTTAATAAAATTTATTTACTGTTGATATAAAATACAATATTGAATTGACAATCACCAGCTCACGTAGGTGAAAGCCAAGTAGAAGGAGAAGAACGTTACCACGCGACTGGCTGATTCAACGACAGAAGAAAAGGAATGAACGGTTTTGTCCCTCCCCAACACACTTCCTTCTAACTATGTTACTTTCACAAGAATCTTTCAGGTCGTGGTAAGGCCGATAGACTCAAGAATCTGGTTTGAAGTTATGTTGTTGACCCTAACTATGTATCTACTTAAATTTTTTGAATCTAAAATGTAACGTCAATGAAAAATTGATTACACTAGTGAATGGGGAAGTGAAGAAAATAGGTGAGTGTACTCACTCATATACTATTCATTTTTTTCAACCACGATCTTAAGTAATTGTATTAATTTTTTCAGATTCCTGGAATCCTTATGTCAGATTCATCCAACAATCTCAGCCTGTCATTGATACATACTAGGTTTTTTAAACTTATTCTCATTTACTTTTAATGCAGGCATGCAGTTCCAATGAATTAAATTCTGCATTGAGCAATACATAAAAATCCGATGATCTTTATGACCGATCTTTAGAAAGATTCAATGATTCACTTGAGTCATTAATTCCTGAGGTTTGATGAATTTTTCCATGCAGCATTGACATATCAAGCATTGCTCCAAAATCCGGTCGTACGCTTGATATTGAAAGTTCATCAGCAACAGAAAAATTTGTCGGACGTTTTGATTTCATCCCATCATTTGTAGGTTCTAAAGATTTTTTACGATCTGCTAAGTTATCAACTCTACATGATTCTAGGTTGAAGCAAGACAGTGGAATGGTTTCATTCTGTGTGTATTCATTCTTTCGATCAATTCCATCTTTAGTCGGATTAAGAGAACTATTTTTATTAATAGGATTGAATAAATTTGCAATGTTTCGATTGTACATGTTCGATGAAACTTTAGTCAACTCGTTTAAAGGGAATGCTGACAGTTTAGCAAGATCGGCAGGAGAAAAATTCGCTAATTTACTTAAGTCTGGCAGTGGTGTCATTTGTTGTGATAAATCAGGAAGAGGAAAATCAGAAGATAAACTTGACCGCATCTTATTTAATGCTTCTATAGAAAGTGGACTCGTAAGTTTAGAAAAATCTAGCGACGTCGGTTCAAATTCCATTTTATTAACAGTTTTTACAGAAACTGTAAGCTCACCCGATCTAAAAGTTGGTGTAATATCAGGTTTTTCTATTTTAGTATATAACCGATTATCTTTAATTGTGTCATCGATTATTTCTTTTTTACAATCCCGAGAAGATGTCGATGGCTGAGAATCAAATTTTTGTAAAGGCGTCATAATATTGTTATCTGGTTTAAAAGCTACGGGAGCAAGAAAAACGTTATTGGTATTTAATCCAGACGTAGTCGGAGTTAATGATTCAGAAATCCCAAGAGGTGGGAATTGTAGAGTAATAAAAGCATCTGATCTAGATTCGATTGGTGAATCGGGAAGAATCATTTTTTTAATTACTTCCCAGTACCCAGTATCATTTCCTCGACTACGACCTGGTAATTTTGATGCAAGGGAATTTCGTAATCTTTCCAAATATGTTGTATTGCTGTTAAAGTTCATTTTAAAGTTAATACCTCCTTCACTTCTATAATATTCAATGCATTTCTTAATTTCGTCGAGTGAATCTTGTGACAAAAATAATTCTTGTGATATTGTATAACTGAGAAGCATTGGACGAGGATACTCATGGGGTCGATTTTCAGGTGGCGGCATTGACCAAAAGATATTAAAATTTGACTCGTAGCAATTGCCATCAGCATTGTATGGTGCTTCAATAAAACAAATAAAATTGTTCATTTTAATCATTGTATAAAGAAGATTAGCATTATAACAAGTCACTCCAAAACTTCTCTACCCTAGCGGACCTAATTTACCGTAAATTTACCATATTTTACGGTAAATCTACCGTAAAAATTCGGTGCGAATTATCGTATTTTTACGGCAAATTCGCCGTAAATTACGGTAAATCGGCATTTTACGGTGGATCCCTGGTGGAAATTTTTTGGAATTTTTTCTGAAAAACTCGGTTCCAAAGTTCTAAAGACTTTTTCAGACTTTTTCAGAGAAAAGTCCAAAAAATTTCCACCAGGGATTACCGTAATTTACGATAATGTACCGTAATTTGGGTCCTTTAGGGTATGCACAGATAACTCTATAGCATTTCTCTACCTAAAACATGTCTATCGTAAAATAAAACTATCTTTGAACTGATTACTCCAAAACATCTCTATCCAGAAAAACTACCCAGATATCAAAATGACGTCTTGCTGAGTTCTAAATGAATTCCTACTTATGATTTGAACGTCTCATCAACATCTTAAAGAAGTCTCTAAGAAGTTCTCAAGATGTCGAATGAGCCACCTATCGAACTCAGTAAGACGTCTTTAAAAAAAGTTCTTTTTTCTGACTTCGCAAATAAGACTTCAGTATGAATTTACCATGACGTCTTTAAGGAGTTCCTAATTTTGACTTCATAAAGAAATTAAAAAAAGAATACAATAAGACGTCACAAAACTGACGTCTTATTTATGGAGTCTTCAAGAACTTTCAATTAAGAGTTCTTAAAAATGACACCTTTAAGAAGTCATTATAAGACTTCTTGAGGACGCCTTCAAAAAGACTAAGTAAAGCAGTCATTCCGACTTGAATGCTGTCTGGGTATCCTCAAACTCAAGCTTTACTCCGAAACTTCTATTCAACGCAAGACTATCCGAAATAACCCTATTCACTATTAACTCAGCTAAATAAACATCGGTAACTGAAAAAACACATGAATTCCCATATTAACTAACATCTCACATAACAATCTTGTTCAAGACTTGAGCAAGTTCGATAGACGTTGGTGTCTTTTCCTATCTATGTGTCTTGCTGCAGATACTTGTGGCTAGATTTCAATAGCAAGTCTAGTGCAAGCCTTACACAAGAAAATCGTTCCAGAATATGACTCAATTCTGGAGGAAGACTACAGTTGAAAATAGTTGCGCATGGCTTGCTCAAGATCTGCGCAAGGCTCAAAATTAACCTTGAGCCTTGAGCAGATCTTGAGCAAGCCATGCGTAAGTACCTGCCGTAGGTTACTGGTGCAAGAAATGCACCAGAAACTTTTTAACAGCATCGTATCTAAAATATCTTCGATTTTCTTGTGTACGAGCCCTTGAGCAAGTCATGCGCAAGTCTTGATGATGATTTCTTGCTACATGATCTAGCGCAAGACCCATACGTAGAAAAAGATACTAGTGACTAGGAATTTTACTCAAGACACTGGCACCAGAATCTTGCTCAAGCATGTGTTACTTGGGATGTTTTCTCAGTTACCGATAATTTTCTAGTTAAATCGATATTGAATAGTGTGATTTCGGTTAGTCTTGGCATTGAAGAGAAGTTTTGGATGCATAGAGTGATTTTGGAGCGACTTGTCATAATGTCAGAAGATTGGCGATTAAATAAAAGCAACTTCCTAAAAATACTTACAACAAATCAAGCCGACACATGGAGTATATCCATTATCACTAGGCCCTTTCATTTTTATTTGATAGTCAAGCTGATAATCGACATCTCTCAGCGATGGTGATGCATGAGACCGAGGGTGAGAGTGATACCATCCTACTAAAGTTACTCGTTGCCATTCCATAGCTCTTGCTATTTCTGCTTCGACCATTCCAGCAGCTGCTTTATCTTTTCCAGCATATCGGCAAGGAAATGCGCTTGTAATTGCCAAATCTTTCGGTGATTTTAATTATTATTATATAATAATCATAGACATACGTGCTTACCCTGATTAAGAACAGTTATAAGAAAAGATTTTTTTTTTAATTTGAATGTTTTTTAATCTTTCGGAATTCTCAATAAAAATCTCAATAAAAATCTTTTGAATCGTTCTAAATCTCTCTAGGGATCAAAATTTCATTATTATTTAACGATAAGAAAAAATTTTGAAGTATTTAAAAACGTTAATGGTTTCAAATCTTGCTATAAAATGAGATCTAGCTATGACTTAATTATTTAAAAGTATTTGGAAGTTTTCAAAAAAATTTAGTATTTTTTAATTTGAAATCGAAATGAATCGAAACTTCAGTAGGGTAAGTGTGGGTATTACTGCGGGTGTGAGTATTACTGCAGATTTTTTTGTGTCAATTATAAATAAACGATAACTGAGTTTTGATGATTTAAAAAAATTATTGCTAATAATTGAAACCTGAAAGAAATTAACTGTACAGTAGTTTTACGTGTACAATAAATTTTGAGTTTGTTATTAATGAATTAAAATTGACAGATGATAGAGGTTGAATATTATGCCTTTTTTGTGAGTTCTTGCGCGAAAAGACGTGGAACTAAAAGGTCCTTTTTTCTCAAATAAATGACTCAATTTATATATTTATTGCTCACAGAAGTAAGATAATTTTTGTTTAATACCAAAAATTCAATAATAATTGAATGTTGATTAATTAATATTATTTATTAACGGAAGCAGTAATTGGTACCAATGAACTGGGCATGTATGCATTACTGAGGTTTTCTCAATAACTCGCAGTAAAAGAAACATCTCTAGTTGTATGCGTTTAAACCCATTACTGCGGTAGTAAAATTTTTCTCTGCCCTCCGGCCGGAAAGTGGCAACTTTCGGGCCGCTGCCCTGAACGAAGTTGCAACTTTCCGGCTTCGACAAGCAGAAAAATAGTATACGCACCTTGGCCAGTAAAAAAGAAAGCCTCAGGCCACATGTTTGTCAGCCTCGGCTTCGCCTCGGCCAACAATTAGATATGCTCTGAGACTTTTCTTATTTTACTGGCCTAGGTATGTAATATGCTATTTATTTTAACCTATATAAATAGTGCGTGTATCAAGTTGTCTGTAAGTTATTTTTTGTTAAAAATCAACAATGCCTAAAGTTAATAATAAACAGAAGGTTAATAAAAAAATAAGTCTAAAGTGATCAAAAAAACAAGTTATAATTATAATAAAGCTGACTTAAAATTAGCTTTAAGTGAAGTTCCAGAGGACATGAAAGTTGCTCAAGTTTATAGGAAATATAATATACCGAAATCAACGATAAGAGCAAGAAAAATTCACAAATACACTGACAAACCACCTGGACCATCAACTGTACTTAGTTATGAGGGAGTAAATGAACTAGTTCAATGGATTTTTTACTATTGTAAACAAGGTTTCCCAGTAACAAAAAATAAATTGGTTGAAAAAAAAAATACTGTGTGACAATGATAATAGGAAAACCCCATTCTCTAAAAATAAACCAGGAAGGTTTTGGCTTGAAAGTTTGTTAAAACGTCATCCAAATATTTCAGAAAGAATTTCTGAAAATTTATCTGTAACCCGGGCTAAGGTAACAGAGTATCAGATACGAGGATGGTTCACTAGTATTATTAGCTACTTCATTGACTTTTTTACTGATGAAGACTACAAAAATCGATTCTACACTAATTTTTAATAGTGATGAAATTGGAGTTTCCACATGTGTCATGTTTCCGAAGCCGTCATCAGTAGACTGTACTGTGCGGTGTTTACTTGTCATATTTATTTTTATAAATTAATATAAATCTGTTATTACATTAATAAATTTTATTAAGCTAATAATTATCTTTCAAACTTGTTTTATTTCATTTTCTTGTCCGATCCCGAAGTTTTTCATAATTGATTTAGCCGCAGAACTTGGCACGCAGTAATAGGAGCAAGTCACTTTAGGCCCGCAGTAATACATGCATATAGACTAGTCTTTAAAATGCTTGTTATTTAAAGAAAATATTAGTTGATCTCATTGTTGATTTTATAAGTTAATAATAACTACAACTTGGGTATAAAAAAAAATTATCGATATCTTGGAATAAACTTCATTAATTGCTTTTAAAATAAGACCTACAAAAAAACCGCAGTAATACCCACACTTGCCCTATTATTTAGCTATTAAAAAAAATTTGAAAGTATTTGAAAATTGTGATATTTTTGAATTCTTCTGAATCTCAGTAGGACAAATTTATTATACATGTAAAACTACTGTACAGTTAATTTCTTTCAGGTTTCAATTATTAGCAATAATTTTTTTAAATCAACAAAACTCAGTTATCGTTTATTTATGATTGAAACAAAAAAACCGCAGTAATACCCACACTTGCCCTATTATTTAGCTATTAAAAAAAATTTGAAAGTATTTGAAAATTGTAATATTTTTGAATTCTTCTGAATCTCCGTAGGACAAATTTATTATACATGTAAAACTATTGTACAGTTAATTTCTTTCAGGTTTTAATTATTAGCAATAATTTTTTTAAATCAACAAAACTCAGTTATCGTTTATTTATGATTGAAACAAAAAAAACGCAGTAATACCCACACTTGCCCTATTATTTAGCTATTAAAAAAAATTTGAAAGTATTTGAAAATTGTAATATTTTTGAATTCTTCTGAATCTCAGTAGGACAAATTTATTAGACATGTAAAACTACTGTACAGTTAATTTCTTTAAGGTTTCAATTATTAGCAATAATTTTTGTAAATCAACAAAACTCAGTTATCGTTTATTTATGATTGAAACAAAAAAATCCGCAGTAATACCCACACCCGCAGTAATACCCACACTTACCCTATAAAATGAAATTCAATTATTATTAAGTGATTGAAAAGTATTTACAAGTATTTAAAAAAATTTTATATTTTCGAGTCGTTCCAAGTCTTTCAAGAATTAGAAAATTCTACTATTATTTAGCAATTAAATATTATTTTAAGTATTTAGAAAATTGAATAACTTGAAATCTCCCAAAATTATTGAATAACTAGTGATTTTGAACTTTTGAAAAGGATTCAATGCTTAAAAATTATAAGGATTTGAAGTTTATAGAAAAAATTAAAAAGTATTAAGAAAAATCTTTTTTAATCTTTCCAAATCGCTTTTCTTAATCAGAGTATATTGTAAACGAATGATGCTACTTACTATGAGCATTTATATCCCAATGCCCACCTAGATATCCGCAAACTTCTTTGTCAGTAAGATGACAATGTAAGTCTACAATTAAAGCGGCAGTAGTAGAAATTGTTACTAAAAACGGTTGAATTTTCCCGAGGGTACTGAATGACGTAAGCTCAACCATGGTACTCATATCCCTGTAATAAAATACGAAACCATTTAAGTATTTAAAAATTGTAATTTAAAAAATATTCAACTAATTCTTTATTATTTAAAATACATTGCGTGACTTCTGATTCCTAAATTTGTATGTTTTACAGGAACTCTTACAATTAAAACAGAATTAGACAGTTGGGGTTCCTGTTTTTCATTGTTTGTGTTGCTCGCTAAATCCATTTTAGCGAGTCACTTATAGTTTACAATTAAATATTATATATTTTTCTTTATTTGGTCTTAAAAAGTTTCTGTAAGATTTGTTTGCACTCGCTTTGATTTGATTCCCACCACCTTCATAATGTAACACTCTTTCTCATATCCCCACTATTTTTTCGAAACTCATATAATTATTATAATATTTATATTGTGTACTATTTTAATCACCGAAGTAAAATATGGACTGAACCACCCGCGTATGGAAAGCTATGGAATGTAAAAATTTATGTATGTATAGGAGTAATGGAAACTTAGTATTAGAGAGGCTGCATTTGTTTTTTGTTTGGGCGCTGTGAGCGTCACATCCTATAGCAATTTATTTGTGATATATTTGTATATATACAGTCAGAGTTGATAATTCACTTCACAATCGCGTCCATGGTTACAAGCATACATTACATTCACTGATAGAAAAACTATCTTGATTCAAGAAAAATTTTTTCTTCAAAATGTGGTTCTTGTTTCAAAATTTTTAATTGTTTTAATTCAAGAAATAAGTCCTTGAACTAAAAAATTGAAATTCTCGGATAGAGAAAAAAAATTCTTTGTTTGAGAATTTGATTTTTCGATGAAGCCTTTTTTGTTTTGAAACAAAATTCTGACATATTTCGTTCAAGAATTTCTTGCTCTTGGATTAAGATAGGCAAAATCTAGGTTTAAGACATTACCGACTCGTTTCGAGAATGGCGCGGTTTTTAAATCAAGATATCAATTTACTCAGCTTGAAAAAAAACTTTTTTTTTTTATTTTAAAAATAAAAAGTTTTAAAGTGATTTTTTAGGACTACATTCATTTACTTCAGATATGTTAAAGTAGAAATTTATTTTTAAAAAAATTTTTTTTTTCATTACTTTAAAAACATCTTCTATCAAGGAATTATTACTTGAACCAAAAATTTAAAGTTCTTAAAATAATAATACGACATTTTTAGTTGAAGACAAGTGGTCTTGCTTGAAGAATTCGATAGTATCGATTGAAGATAATATAGATTCGGATCAAGACACGAGAGTTATCCATCGAAGATACAAAATCTATAGAGCCAAGAAAATCTAAATCAAGACAAGAATTTCTTGAAGCAAGACAATTAGTTTTCTTCAGAAATAAATTCTTGGCTCAAGAAAATATTTCTTGAGTCAATATAAATTTTCTATCAGTGTTACGTTTTAAATATCCCTTATTCAGAAAAATGATTTGAAATGATTCGAAACAATTTGAAATGATTTAAAACAGTTTGAATCGGCTAATATATAGATTAGGGTGCGTCATTTCGGAGCAACATTTTTTTTTTAAGTGCATGTGGAAAAAATCATAGTTCAACACAAAAAAATTTTCGCGCAAGGAAAAAAATTATATATCGATTACAGACCTGGCTCATTGAAAAATTCGATTTCCCATTTAAATAACACGGGAAAATTTTTTTTTTTAACTTTGAATATTTTTAACTTGTTAACATATCAATAGATCGAATAGACTAATACATATTTTTGTTAGAAATTGAACTCTCTACAAAGGTCTCATCATTTTTTGATAAATCTATCTGTTCAGAAGTTATTAGAGCTCAAAGTAAAGTTAAAGATCTTTTTACTTTTCCGGCGAAACTATCAGACTTATCACAAAATGTTATTAGGTCTTTTTTGTTGCTTATTTTATTCTCTACAAATTATTATCAATAAAGTTTTTTCAAATTCCGCATTATTTTCTAGTTCTTTTCATTTTAATTTCAAGCTCTTAAAAAAGTGGTTCTGATCGATTTCATGAGCTCGACATTGAAATGAAAATAATTAGAAAAAAATGCGGAATTTGAAAAAACTTTACTGATAATAATTTGTAGAGAATAAAATTGTCAACAAAAAAGACCCTATAACATTTTGTGATAAGTCTGATAGTTTCGCTGGAAAAGTAAAAAGATCTCCAACTTTACTTCGAGCTCCAATAACTTTTGAACAGATAGATTTATCGAAAAATGATAAGAGACTTTTTTTGTAGAGCGTTCAATTTCCTACAAAAATATGTATTAGTCTATTCGACCTATTGATTTGTTAAAGAGTTAACAATACTTGAAGCTAAAAAAAAAAATTTTCCCGTGTTATTTAAATGGGAAAATCGAAGTTTTCAATGAGCTAGGTCTGTAATCGGCATAGAATTTTTTTCCTTGCGCGAAAATTTTTATTCTGTGTTGAACTTTAATTTTTTCCACATGCACTTAAAAAAAAATGTTGCTCCGAAATGACGCACCCTAATATAGATATACACTTAGCATAGATTAAATCATTTTTCTTAATCAAGGATTTATGGGACTCGAATGATTAAAATTTTCCGAGAAAGTTCGTCTTATGCATTTTTATAGAAATCTAAATTTGGAGACTTTGTTAGGTACGGCCCAGTCTAATAGGTTTCTATGCTGATTTATCAATGAAAAATACATTTACGTTGTAAAATAATTCCTTGAAAAATTAACTTTATGGAATATAATTATATTTAATATAAGTATGCATAAAAATAATTCGTATCTCAAATATCTCTATAGCAAACATCTTTATTATAAACCCTGATTAAGAAATCTCATTTGAAATTATTTAAAAAATCTAAATTATTTCATATTGTATCATATCATAAAATTATAATTTCAAACAATTCAAAATAATTGTCATATTATTTTCTCATTCAATTCAATTTAAAATGATTCGAGAGTTTAAATCATTGCAAATAATTTTAAATCAGCCGAGGAACCAGAAATTGTGATATTATTTTCTTATTCAAATTAATTTAAAAGATGTAGATAAATTCGGGAAAATGGATATTGTAAAAACCCCCGAATGTCGGGAATATTTAAAAAGTAAAATATATACAAGTCGGGGGTCGAGATTAATATATCTATCACTCAATTTTAATAAGGTCAGAATTTCATTTTGCCACGTCCGCTGACTCGGATTATTATACATGTTTATCTTAAATTATTGTTAAAAAAAAATAATTTTGTACTTTTTAAATTGTTTATTTTCTCCAATTCATCTATTTTTTTTATTTCGGACTATTTATATTTTTTTTATATTATCTATTAATCCGTAATTTTTTTTATTAATTTAATTATATATATATTATGTATACATTAATAATATTTAGCGGGTGTTTATCGATATTGAATCGTAATTAAGTTAAGTTTTTATTTATGATGATATCCATCAATATTTAAATAAGCCCGCGTGATTGTTTATTTTGCGCCACCTACATTGTGCCAACCGAATGTATCAATTCATACAAGTATCCCTCCCTGATAGCCACACTCTAAATAAGCCACGCCCTAATAGCACAATTTGCTTTAGCAAAAGTTTACTTACAAAAGTTTCGTTGAATCTTTCGTCAAATTTCCGTCAAATTCGGACTTATCATTTTTTACGACAATTGTATGCAACTTGTTATTGAATTTAACGTTAATTTACTGTCCGAATTAGAATGCAAATTCACTTCAAAAGTTGACTAGAAAAAAGTTGTCATCAATTTTCAGGCAAATTTTTTGTCAATTTATTGTTAATTCGACTTGAAAAATTGTTAAGTAAATTTTTACCGTCAAATTGTAGACAATTTTATGTAAAAATTTGCTTGCCTTCTGAAATGGCAAGAATGAACATCAGCGACTTTTTTTTTCGTAAAAAGTTACTTTTAAATTAATGAAAAATTAGCCGCAAATTTTTCTTTTTAACTTTTGATGTGAAATTGTTGGCAAATATGGGCAGCAGATTTCAGGTAATTTCAACATCAAATTACCGCTAATTTCAAGTTTAAGTGGCTATTAGGGATAATTGCTCAGCAAGTTCTGCAGTGAAACACTTACGGCTAACTTAACGACAAGTTTCTGGTAAGCCTCGGCTCGATAATACTTGCGTGCAAGTTGATGCAAATTTACTGCCGTCATCTAAATGTAATTTGACAGAAATACTTGCCGTCAATTTGAAGTGAAACTTTCAATCAACTTAACGTCATTGTCTGACAGTAACGGTTGTAGTCAAATTGAATTCAAGTTTACAGACAATTTACTGTCAACTTAAAGGTAACTACTTGTTCTCCAACACTTTCCTTTAAGTTGGCTTCAGAATACGGCAGAAGCTTGTAGTTATTTTACGGTTAGGGTGGCTATCAGGGATATTTACTCTGCCAAATCTTACTAAGTCCTGAGTAAATTTGCTCAGAGCTTAGTTCGGCCAAAAAATTTTAAAAAATCGAAACGATTAAATTATTGAAAATTTTGAATATTTATTTATTTATCCAAATAATCAGGGCTACTAAGCAAAAATTTGCTTCCGTTTTACCGTTAAATACCAGCCACAGGTTTCAGGCCTACTGAATTTCAAATTTGCTGAGGCGATTTCTTCTTAAATTAACAGCAAATAGACGTCAAAGTTTGTTGCTCAGAATGTTAACTACAGTATGAGCGCAGCTCTAGTGAAATCGACGGAAAGTTCACCGTAAATTTTACTCTTCGGCTTTTGCTTTCAACTTTTTCTGAAAATTTACCGTCTAATTCCGAGCGCAGATTTCGGTCAGATTGAATTTTCAAACTGACGACAATTTGCAGTCGAAGTACTTCAATAAACAACCAGAGTGGCGCTGACAAGCATTAGGGAATATTCAAGTGAGAATAACTCAGTACTGAAAAATTACGAACAGACTTTTTTTTAAATATTGTTTCCAAAAATTTTTAAGAACAATTTAAATTATTTTTACCATTAGTATTAATTAACGATTTAAATTATATAAACACTATGGTGAGAGTTTGTGCTGTAAAAAGTTGCCCAAGTGGCCGGAAAAGTAAAAAAGTAGTGAAAGAAACATCGGGTTCTGTGTCTTTTTTTCAAGCAATAGTATGTAATAGTTCAGATTAAACTTTTTAATTCGAAAACATAGTAGTAATATTGGTTTTGCATGAATGAATAAAATTGGTTAATTAAAATATATTAATATCTTTGCATTAATGTTTAGACCCCAGCGAGGTTAGAACATTGGACCAAATCTTTGGGTATAACATTGAAGGCATCCGATTACATTTGTCAATTTCACTTCAAGGCAAAAGATATAAATATGTATACCAAGATTGTCATCGGAAATGAAGTCCACTTTCATTCTTCAGGCAGAAAAAAACTTTCAGAAGAAGCAGTGCCGACGATAGAACATCAGTTGCAGCTCAATCCTGAACAACAGCAACTAGAACAAGAACAACAGCAGCTAGAACAAGAGCAACAGCAACTAGAACAAGAACAACAGCAACTAGAACAAAAACAACAGCAATTAGAACAAAAACAACAGCAATTAGAACAAGAGCAAGAGCAACTAGAACAAGAGCAAGAGCAGCTAGAACAAGATCAGCAGCAACCAGAACAAATACCCGAAATTATGGAGCCAATTTCATCTTTAATGGAAAAGTTTTCAATACTACCCCAGTATTGGTCATATGCTGAGAAGTCCAACGCAATGGAATTTTTTCGGTTTGATCCTGTGCAAATGCGGATTCAAAATCATATAGCTTGGAATGACGATCTTTCTATTTCGGTATCTATACATGTTTTTTTTACAACAGCGTACCCAGACAGCAAAATGATGTCTTGATGAGTTCTAAATGAGTTCCTATTTATGATTTGGACGTCTCATCAACATCTTAAAGAAGTCTTTAAGAAGTTCTCAAGATGTCGAATGAGCCACCTAGCGAACTCAGTAAAACGTCTTTAAAAAGAGTTCTTTTTTCTGACTTCGCAAATAAGACTTCAGTATGAATTTACCATGACGTCTTTAAGGAGTTCCTAATTTTGACTTCATAAAGAAGTTAGAAAAAGAATACATTAAGACGTCATAAAACTGACGTCTTATTTATGGAGTCTTCAAGAACTCTCAATTAAGAGTTCTTAAAAATGATACCTTTAAGAAGTCATTATAAGACTTTTTGATGACGCCTTCAAAAAGACGTTGTAAAGCAGTCATTCCGACTTGAATGCTGTCTGGGATATTGTTTCAGTCAATAAATTATTTTACTAAATTAACATTTTACAGGTAATTTTCCCAAATAATGAAAAAGTGAGTTTAAGTGATAAACTATTTTCACTAGATGAAATCTATGATTATTTAAAATCTGTCGAAAAATGGCCATTATGTGTTGGCACACTAATCGAGAAACAGAGGTAACGTAGATGTATAATTACGTAATATTTTAATAATTTTAAGATACAAAAATAAACTGTGTTTTTATTGTTTTCTTACTTTTTAACAATACTTTAGGTATTCAAATGATTGCAAACGAGTAATCATTGGCGATGAAGCTTATCAAAGGTGTCAAATGAATCCTAGGTGTAAATCTTGTCGTGTTCTCCGTAAGCGATTACAGAGCTGCAACAAAATTTATAAAAAAAAAAGAAAGTTATGTACGACTTAACAGAAATTTTTAATAAATAATATTTTAGAGATATATTAATATCTAGGAATTATTGCTCCTGCGGAATTAATCTACACAATTTGGATTGAATAATTGTTCCTTGAGATTGATGATGATAGCAACTACAAATGAAAATATACTGAAGGTATTGAATGTCAAACATAATAGCTTTAGTGTGGGTTGCACTCATAACGTACAGCAACTGCTTATTTAGATTTTTTGTATGTCACCTAGGGTGTTTCATATTTAGGCGATATTTTTTTTTCTGTCCTACCTGAAAAACTAACAATTTATAGTACAAAAAAAATATTCCTGCTTGAAAAAAAAATTCTAAGTCAATCAGGAGCTTAGCGCATCCAAAAATTCGATTTCCCATTTAAATAACATGGGAAAAAAAAATTTTTTTAGTTTGGAATTTTTTGGCTCGGCAATGGCTTATTGTACGAATAAGCCCAGCATACATTTTTGTCGGGAATTTAACGCTCTACAAAAAAAGTCTCTTATCATTTTTTGATAAATCCATCTGTTCAAAAGTTATTGGACCTCGAAGTCAAGTTAGAGTAAATTTCGAGATCTTTTTACTTTTCCGGCGAAACTATCGGACTTATCATAACATGTCATTGAATCTTTTTTATAGACAATTTTATTTCCTACAAATTATCATTGATCAATTTTTTTTTAATTCTGCATTGTTTTCTAGTTATTTCCATTTTAATGCCAAGCTCCTAAAAAAATACTGTTCTGATCGATTTTAAGAGCTTGGCATTAAAATGGAAATAACTAGAAGAGAATGCAGAATTTAAAAAAAATTTATCATAGATAATTTGTAGAAAATAAAATTGTCTACAAAAAAGATTCTATGGCATTTTATGATAAGTCCGATAGTTTCGCCGGAAAAGTAAAAAGATCTCGAAATTTACTCTAACTTGACTTCGAGGTCCAATAACTTTTGAACAGATAGATTTATCAAAAAATAATAAGAGACTTTTTTTGTAGAGCATTAAATTCCCTACAAAAATGTATGCTGGGCTTATTCGTACAATGAGCCATTGCCGAGGTAAAAAATTCCAAACTAAAAAAAAATTTTTTTCCCATGTTTTTTAAATGGGAAATCAAATTTTTCGATGTGCTAAGCCCCTAATTGACTTAGAATTTTTTTTCAAGCGGGAATATTTTTTTTGTTTTATAAATTGTTAATTTTTCAGGTAGGACAGAAAAAAAAAAATATCGCCTAAATATGAAACACCCTAATGTCACCTTTTTTATAATACTGTCGAATAGTGCAAATTAGTATTTAATTGCACTGAATATTTTACTGAAATACTAATATTTGAAACTAAGATTACTGTATTAGAATATGCATGTGCTTGACATGTAATTGATAAAATATATTTTGTATGTGACACAGCAATTTATAATTACATTAATGTACAAGCACTTGTATGTTTTTGCGATGAAGTAAATGAGTTATATTATACTTTTCTTGAATTTGCTAAAATTCGAACAATATTTTCCTGACAGTTCTTAAATTTTTAGAATTTCTTAAAGATTGAGAAAAGCTTGAGCCCATACCAGTCTCTAAAAGTACTTTAGTAGGTTTATAAGTTACTTTGCAAGCGACACTACAAATACTCGATGCACTGTATATTGAGTGTAATTACAGCTATTTGATCTGCAACACTTTCGCAAGATCCTTTAGAAGTAAGTACATCAATAACTGTCTTATTGCTCTCATAGATAAGAATTATCTTTCATAAAAAATTTTTTTTCAGAGATTGTGATGCTAATGGTCATCCAGACCCTACAATGTTTGCTCAAGTATATCGTCTGGCTTATTGTTTTTCACTTATAACGCCTCTTAAAGAATGTAATGTCCATGGAGTTCAAATTCTAAAGACATTACTTGGGATCAAAAACATAAAAAATAAACCAAATAAATCAAAACAAGAATGGTTGAAAAGTATTGATTTGATGTTAGATAACAGTTCATCTGTGAGTCAGAATCTAACACATGAAGATGAACACAATTATAATGAAGCCGTCACTAGTAAAGTGGTCCAGTTTTACATCGCTGGCTACATTGGCCGAAAACTTGATAAAATGCTTAAATGTCAAAAATTCTTACAAACATTAGGGTGAATGCAGCAGACATCAGACGTATTTTAAATTATTGATAAATAGAGTAAATAATTAAAAAAAAATGCACATTTAAAAAATTTTTAAATTAATCAGTGCATTTTTTGTAAATATTATTTTTTTAATTACTTACTGTGTTTATTTATAATTTTAAATTTGTCTAATGTCTGCTACATTCACGCTCATTTACAAACTTTGGAGCCCAATAGAAACGATGGTAAATTGCTGGCTCACAGTGATGTTATTAATAAAATGGATTTATACAGAGGACTGTACTATCCAAGCGATGGACTATTTGCACTGACTCAACAACTTGAAGAGTGTGTGCTCAGAGCTGTAGCAAAATCATGAGTATAGTTAGAAACCATATATGAAATAAGGGCAAAGATTCGTAAAAAATAATTATAAACTGTTGGGTGTTTTGAGCACCAGAGATTTGACAAAGCAAGTAATAGATTTATACGTTGTCATGTGAGTAAATTTTTTGGCCAAATCTGAAAACAAACGCAATATTCTACGATAGATTTTTATTATCCTCTCATGTAATGCTCTGTTTTGAAATAAATTTATTTACTTGATTTTGAATTTAATTATTTATAACTATCGAACCCTTCACAATCAGTTGCCTTCTGCGCGTACTCTCTGTCCGCCACCCATATAAAAATCTTTTTCAATTCTTGAGCAAGTCTGCTGTCAAGATCGATAGGTGCTAGTGTCTTTTTCTACGGATGTGTTTTGCTGCAGACACTTGTGACCAGATTTAAATTGCAAGCCTTACACAAGAAAATCGTGCCAAATTATAACTCAATTCTGGAGGAAGACTATAGTTGAAAATAGTTGCGCATGGCGTGCTCAAGGCTCAAAATTAACCTTGAGCCTTGAGCAGATCTTGAGCAAGCCATACGTAAGTATCTACTGTTATTAGGGCAAAACACATCCAACGGTAGATACACCGGAATATTTTTAAGTTTTTTATGTTAAAAATTAATGAAATTAAAAAAAAAGTTGGCAAAATGTCGATACTACCAATTAACTAAATTTTCCGAGAAACGAATTTCTGTGATATCGTTCACTGAACTTTTTTATCAACAAATAGATTTTTTCAGAGTCCGTTTTTGATCGGAAAAATTAATTTGTTCAAAAAAATTATTTTGAACTGTCACATTTGGACTATTAAAGGCTTGAAATTAGCTTGTTTCGATGGGCTGTAGAGACACTGAAACATCAAGTTTCGATGCCGGTATCATGAAAACAAAATTTTTTCCCGTGTTATTTAAATGGAAAATAGAATAATGGATTGAGGTAAACCTTAATATTATTATTAAGAGCTTGGATTGGTATCAAAATTTTTATTCTCAGGTATACTTTCAATTTTTTAATACCATAAATAAAATTTTTTTTTTTTTTTTTTGAAATACCTAATGCACATTTTGAAAATTAAAAAAGCTATAGGTGCAATTTTTAAATAATTTTTTTTTAACTTCCCGCTAAGAAAATCGACGATTTTCGATAAATTGGGAAGTTATTTTCATAATTTATCGTTTTTAAAAAGATCAAAAAATTATTAGACGTCAGCTAACTCCAGTATCATGATGAACTGCAGTATCATAATTTTATATCACATCCGTAGATCATTAAGTGAAAATATAAATTTTCATTTTCGAAGGTTTTTATTCCCTCGCAGATTTGAATCACGGTGGAAACACCGTGGAAGTGTAAACACCGTGGATCCACCGTGGTTACACGGTGGGTTTGTTCCATTTCACCACCGGGTATACACAGTGTATCCACTGTGATTACGCGGTGTATCTACCGTGATTCCACGGTGGCTTGACCACTGTGTATACACGGTGTTTTCACTGTGATTACACGGTGTATCCACCGTGATTCCACGGTGGCTTTATGCTATTTCACCACCGTGGTTCCACGGTGTATTCACCGCGTAATCACAGTGGAAACACCGTGTATACACAGTGGTCGAGCCACCGTGGAATCACGGTGGATACACCGCGTAATCACAGTGGTAAAATGGAACAAACCCACCGTGTTTCCACCGTGATTCAAATCTGCGAGGGTTTTCAAAAATTATCAGCAACGCTGTCACTCGGCTTCAATAAAGACTACCCCCACTCTGGGATAATGTCTGTTGTGCGACTATACCGACTGTGGTTTGTTTATGTTGTCAGTACATGTGAGGTATTTACTTCTATTTGTAAGCATGTGACGATGGATTTCTATAATAATATAAATATTTGTTTATATTGTAAAACTATTCATAGATAATTAGCTTAAAAAATAAGTAGTTTTCAAATGTTTTTTAAATAGATAATAATGCTGATGAAAATCAATAGAATTGTATCTTTTATGAATAAACAAAATTATTCTTGGTTAGCTATTGGATTAAATTCAACGATAGCATGGAAGCAACCGATGACTGGAAAAAGTCAAAAATTTAAAACTTATAAGCAATTATTAATTAATAACATGAGCTTGGATAGTGATCAAGCTACATCTCTTCTAAATAAAAATACTAACATCTTTGAAATACCAATAGAAAAAATTATAAAAAATTGTTTAGTATGTAGGGTAAGTACTGTAGTTATTGTTTTTTTTTTTTTACTAATTATATCACTGTTAATAACATGCCCGAATTATTCAAGATAGTATCATAATGTTGATTTTCAAAATGCTGAACGAACTGACTGCAGATTTTTAGAACTGAGTGAAGATGAATTAGAAAATAAAATAATTATATTGGAGGAAATGGGTGCCAAATTCATTGACACTCTAATGTTGACTGGGTACGTAATCTAAATTTACTAATACCAAAATTATTCCATTTTAAAACGACTAGTACGTAAGTATGCAAGAAAATTATTTTAAGTTTTCGTTTACATTCAAAAAAAAAAAAAATTAAATTAATGTAATTATTTTTCTTGTTTTCATGAAAACTCAAAATATCAGTAATTTTTTATTAAAATTAAATTGATAGTTATTATTTTTAAAAAACTATTGCTTCACTTTAGTAATAAATTTATTTATTTATTTACGCCAATCGGCATTATACAAAAAAAAAATATAATCATTTTAAATTAGATTTAAAATGAAAGAAAAATCATATTGCACCATATTGCTTGTATAAGTATTATTACTCAGAACCAGGTAGAATCAAATAGTACATATAATCTTTTTCACCGCCGTCGAGAAAGAGGAAAGGGATCCATCAAAAAAGTTGATATCAGTAGAATATTGGTTCACTAGTCTAGCGATTCTGTTTTTTGGTCCATGATACACATAATTTTTACCCGACCTATCAGCCGATAGTATCCTCCTAGTTCTCAGGTCAGTTCTTGAGCAAATAAAGCCAAAATCAGCCAGGATTTCAGGGGCATCTACCAGCCCATTAATTACTTTAAAAAAGAAGGACAAGTCGGCCAAAGAATCCATGTTGTTGAGTAACTATAATGTTCTTGAAGGCAAAAGTTAGTTGAGGCAGGACTATTTTTTCTAATAGTTAAGCTAACGAAGATTAGATACAAATTGGCCTGTAGTTTGTCACATTGGATTTATCACCAGTTTTATGAATCGGGCTGATGAAGGATAGTTTCCAGGCAGTGGGAAAATTTCCTGTTGCCAATGACTTGTTAAATATATGTGTGATGGGCTCACAGAGACCCACAGCACAGTTTTTTAAGAAAATATTTGGCAACTTGTCAAGTCCTGCACCTTTATTGACATTGAGCGAAGACAGTAGACGATATACATCATCATACCGGACCTCAAACTGGGTGATATGCGCGTCCGGAGAATCCGGGATAAATTTCTAGAAGCATCAATTACTTGAGGCAAGCAAATATTTATTCAATTTAGTTGATACATTCTCAAATTTATTACAATTGAATCGTTTATTTGAGAAACCCCATAAGTCATGTTTTTTACGAAATTGGGTTTTTTTGCATTTTTGGGTTCTTTGGATGTTCCTCCACAGAAATCAATCGAAATATGCATCAAATCAGCGGTTAAAAAAAATTAACGGGATGACAGCAATTTCATTTAATTGAGGAACCCCATAAGTCAATGACTTAAATAAACATATGCAGTAGACTGATTCAAAAAAATCGACTAATTTTTTTTTTCTTCATTCTATCGAAAATATTTTTGGAAATGACGAAAAAAAAATACTGTGAAAGTTTGAGCTCTTAATATTAATATTTAGGAAAAATTTATTTTTTAAGCTTTGGAATTTTGTAGCTCTCGGTGGGACTAAAACTTTTGAATGTTCAAGACATATTCTTATGGGAAATTTGACGCTCTACAAAAACGGTCTCTTATAATTTTTCGATATTTTTATTTCTTCCAAAGTAATTCGAAGTTAAAGTTAGATTGACGATAAATTTTTACATTTTTTAAAATTTTTGAGGCAACCATCAACTTTATCCGAAAATTTTAGAGGACATTTTTTGTAGAGCATTTTATTTCTTACAACTCATCTCAGAGAAAATTTTCGATATTTCTCATAAGTCGTAGGTTATTCGCAATTAACTGAAAATTTAATATAATTAATTTTAAGCAACAAAATTTAGATTTTTTAAGAAAATTTTCAGTTAATTGCAAATAACATACGACTTATGAGAAATATCGAAAATTGTCTCTGAGATAAGTTGTAGGAAATAAAATGCTCTACAAAAAATGTCCTCTAAAATTTTCGGATAAAGTTGATGGTTGCGTCAAAAAATTTAAAAAATGTGAAAATCTATCGTCAATCTAATTTTAACTTCGAATTACTTTTGAAAAAATAAAAATATCGAAAAATTATAAGAGACCTTTTTTGTAGAGCGTCAAATTTCCCATAAGAATATGTCTTGAACATTCAAAAGTATTGGTTCCACCGTGAGCTACAAAATTCCAAAGCTTAAAAAATAAATTTTCCCATGTTATTTAAACGGGAAATAGAAAATCGCGATGCGACAGTTGTTTATATTAATATTAAGAGCTCAAACTATCACAGGGTTTTTTTTTCGTCATTTCCAACAATATTTTCGATATAGTGAAGAAAAAAAAAATTATTCGATTTTTTTGAATCAGTCTAATATGCAGTTTTAGTTTTGCAGAAATAATTTTTTTTTTTTTTTTATTTAAAATTCGCGCTTTTTGGGAAATTAATTTCAAATATTGTTTTATTGTTGACTGTTATATGACTAATTAAAATGTTTAAATTTATTATAATTTTTTATAATTTCTGAGTTTTAGAGTTCAAATACATATTGAATACTTCATTTTATCAGTGTAATAAATGATTTGAGTGGAAATATTTAAAAAAACAATGATTTTATAACTTTTTTTCCGTTTGGTTGAGAAACCCCATAAGCTAATCAACTTTAAATAATTTTTTTAAGTAGTTTCAGTTAAAAAATTAAATTGATCTTGTTGGAATCTTTTTCAAAGACGCTAAAATTATTGTATTCAATTATTTATTTATTATTTTCATGTCAAGTTTCTCCAAAAAAATGTTTTTTGTGTTTCCTGAAAAATTTTGTTTTCTTGACTTATGGGGTTTCTCAAATAAACGATTCAATTAAAAACTTCAATAAACATGGTGGCCACATTTCTGGAAAACCTGGAAATGTCAGGGAGTTATAAATATACTGGAAAAATCAGGAAATTTCGTCACAAAGCTGGAAAAATTCTTAATTTCTTTTTTTTTTTTTTTTTTTTTTTAATGAAAAAATCCAAAAAATTTAATTTTTCTATATTAATTTAAAATCGTGTCCAGATCAACTTAATACAATGGTAAATTCACAGGGAGGTGGACAATAAAAAAAAATTAGAATTTAATTTTGACCATATATTGGACGTTTCGTCCCTTTATTGGGACTTCTTCAGCAACTTGATCATATAAATTCTATCGTCTACTAGATGAATCAATGTGACACATAAATTGTAGTTTATCTTTATTTCGCTTTTTGTTATTTTTTACTGTAAGTAAAATATTAAATAATGCTAATTATTTTTATATTATTAAGAATTACGTATGTCTCAATAACATCTAGTAGACGATAGAATTTATATGATCAAGTTGCTGAAGAAGTCCCAATAAAGGGACGAAACGTCCAATATATGGTCAAAATTAAATTCTAATTTTGTTTTATTGTCCACCTCCCTGTGAATTTACCATTGTATTTCTTCTTTCTGTCAAAACTGTTTTAAAAGTGGCGCGGCGCGAATGCAATGGTAAAATTATCTTGAAAAAAATTTAATAGAAATAGATTCCAATAGCGAAAAAATGAAGCAGTTAAAATTTAAAAAGCTATTAGAAAATGAAGTCGTAGTAGAACCCAATCGCCAGGATCTTCAAGCTATTAACATGCATATTGACAAGTTAAAAAACCAAAAACATTAAAAGTATACATAAGTATTGAACTAATAAGTTTCACTATATTTTTTATTCGCGTACTTCATTTAATATTTTATCAATATTCTATAAAACGTTCTTATTTATGAAATTTATTCTAGAGAAAAGGAAAAGTTTATTTATATTTTATTACAGAGTAAGTAATAAAAAAAAAAGATTTAAAATCAAAAATAAAAAATTATTCCTTTAATAAATAAAAAAAACCTATGACCATTCACAAATAATGAAATGAAGTTTCATTTAACAACAATGATTGATTATTTATTGAACCGACTTATACCACTTTATGTTGAATTAAATAAATATTCCCAAGGATTTAACAGAACTGCATATAGTCAGGGAATTTTTAAATTATTTGACTGGAATACCTGGAAAAGTCAGGGAATTTCAGTTTCAGAAATCTGTGGTCACTATGATAAAGCAATTATTTCTTGATATAAAAAAAAGGCCATTCGGCAGCCGAAATGGAAGGTAAATTTTCCAATTAATCTATATAAAAAGTTTCATACATACATACTTATCTTGTGATACATGTTAGTGTATAGTCATGATATGAAATTAGGCTCGTTTTCTAAGAGTGAGAGTAAAAAAAGACAACGACTATTTTCGATAGAGAACTTCAGATAGTTGATTTGACAAAACATTATATAGGTAATGTACCAAACTAACCTTCACGTAAACAAAGTATATAGAAAATTTAATTAATATGATCATAATTGTAATCGCTATTACGATGGCATACCAGTTATAATTATAGGACGTACAGGTACGTTTGAAACAACATAAGTGATAAAAGAAATCCTTTTAAAATATAAAATAGCAGTGAAATTTACAGGTTATTTTCTTCACAATGAAATACAACTGATGAAATTGAATTAGAATGGGAAATGCTTAAGTTATGTGGAATAAACAACCATATTTCCAACATTTTTTAATTTCATTTAAAATTTCAAGGCTATCAAATTATTGGAAGAAATAGTCAAAATATATCGTTTAAGGTCATAAATTAAAGATTATTAGACAAGCTTTCAAAAACTTTTCAGGAAAATTGTCTATGAATGTTAGTTTTGAAGTTATATGAACTTTAGCAGTGATTAAAAACTGATTTTTACGAAAAATCATGAAAATTTCAAACAGCCATAATTTTAAGACTATTCCAACGATTCAGGGCATCTTTGAACTTGATCAAGGTAATCGCCTATAGAATAAGTGTAAAAAAATTCATTAAGATCCGATAAGTACTGTGGGTGCTATCGTAATGACAATACCAGTGATAATCATAGGGATTAGAGGTACATTCGATACATCATAAATAATAAAAGAAATACTTTTAAAATATAAAATAGCAGTGAAATTTACAGGTTATTTTGTGCACAATAAAATACAACTGACAAAACCGGATTATAATGGGACAAGCATAAGTTATGTGGATTGAAAACCATATTTTTAACGTTTTTTGATTCCATTAAAATTTTCAAGGCTATTAAATTATTGGAAGAAATGGTCAAAATATAAAGGTTAAGGTCATAAATTAAAGCTTATTAGTCAAACTTTAAAATACTTTTTACAGAAATTATCTACGAGTTTTTGTTTTAAAGTTATATGGACTTAAAAGTGATTAAAAACTGATTTTTTTGAAAAATCGTTAAAAATTCAAACAGTCATAACTTCTAAACTAATCTAACGATTTAGCCCATCTTCGAACTTAACCGTGATAATCGCCCATAGAATAAGTGTGAAAAATTTCATTAGGATCCGATAAGGATTCTAGGCGCAATCGTGTTCTCAAAACTTGGTTCTATTACATATATATATATATATATATATATATATTAATATATATATATATATATATATATATATATATATATATATATATATATATATATATACATACATATATAAATTTTTCAACGAATGGTATTTTCGAACTCTACTCAACTAATTATGATAGGTTATGACAAAATTCCTTGAAAAATCGACCATGAGGACAAATACAATACCTAGATTTTTTAAAAAATCTACCTAAAAAGGAATTGAAGAAGTGCATTCAGAGTACCTTCTTTATTACGATTCTTAAAATTTGTGACATTATAAAGCATCATTCCAAGAATATTCTGCTAAATTTTCATAAAAATATATTGAAAAATAAGCCAGTGATAGTGAGGAGAGACGAGTCACCTTAAAAAGTCTCCATGCCGCAGGCAGGATAACTCATGACTGCTTCATCTGAAATCAAAAAACCAAAAAAATTTTTTCAGTACATAAGTTTATCTTGGATTTGAACGAAGGAATAAACAAAGTATTCATTTTTATAAAGGTGCAATCAAAAAACTGATTTTTACCAAAAATTGCTCCTTTTGTTTAATTAAAAAATAAATAGAATGTTACGTTCTGGCTTCCATTATATTAAAATAAAAATTTTAGAATTTTTTTTGGTAATATATAATAAAACTTTGGTCACTCTGATGAAGAAAAGATTCATAATTTAATAATCTTTTAACTTCCCGCTATGAAAATCAATGATTTTCGAAAGATTCAGGAAGTTATTGTTTTTACCCCATTTGTAAAAATCGAGTTTTTATCAGATGTCGGCATTTAAAGGTTACAGGAAACTATTCTGACAATTTTCAGAATAATGTCCGAGTGTCTGTATGTGTGTGTGTGTGTGTGTGTGTGTGTGTGTAAACTTTTTATAACAATTTAACTAATGAACCAATTTGAATGGTTAAAGCGGCAATCGAAAGAGCTTGTTGGCCATCAACTTTCCTGAAAATATCAAATCATTTGATCAAGTAGACTCGAAAATATTGACGAATTACGAAAAAAAAATTTTTTTTTTTTAGTTTTTTATTGATTTCTCAGCAACGACATACGATCGGCTTCAAGATCTAATCAGCTCTAGAACTCAATAAAACGCGTCGATCGCCACCTCAACCGTCTCAATCGGTCAATTCGATTAAGAGATATCGTTAGAGAAAAAATGGTAAAAAACGGTTTTTTTCGAAAACAACGGCAGACAAAAGTATTTTCGAGCTCAAAGAGCTCGAAAATGTATTCACAATGATGTTTTCGAGGTCCTTTAGCTCGAAAACAGCGGAAAGTTTTGGGGCTGGCCCGCAGGGTCAACCGATAGACCGATTTTTTAAAATTCTTTCGTTAACGGTTTCTCTTGAACGAATGAACTGGTTTTGATGTTTGAGGTGGCATTCGACGCGGCTTATGAAGTTTTAGAGCTGATTAGATTTTGGAATCAATCCATCGAGCACATTACAAGTTATCCAAAAAAACCATTTTTGAAAAAATTTTATTTTTGGAATATCTCCGAACGCACCCGACCGATCAAGCTCAATTTTTCGAATGACACCTTGACGATCAAAATCGGTGCATCCGTTCAAAGTTACAGCTATTTCGTACGTACGTACGTACATACTCACATACACTACTAACAGAAATTAAGGGATATAAAAAAATTGTAAATTTTTTAGCAATTTTCAACATGCTGTAACTCAGAGGAAAATGGTCGTACAGCAAAGAAAAAAAAAGCAAATTGTAGCTTCGAGTTTCTCGTTTTCAGATCTGGCCTTCAAAATTTTTTATCATGCACTGTTCTAGAGTTTCTTCACATCAAAATCATTCCGAAGATGATAAGGAAAAAAAATGTTGAAAAAATCAATTTTCTTGAAAAAAAAAAAATATTTGAAAAAAATTTTTTTTTTCAGTTTTTTCCGAAAGTCTTGAAATCAGTCAGAAGTTTTAATTAATAAATATTTTAATTTTCCAATTAATGTTATTTACAACTAACAATTGATATATTTTTTAGTTTGTTACCCGTATGAAAAAGCAATATATGAGCTTCAGTATAATTCAAAATATATGATAAATTATATGGAATTATAAGAAGTCATATATGGAGCCATATACAAAATTTTGCCGAAATATTATATGATTTTATAATTTGCAACATATATATCGGTAATATATTTTTTTATATGCTAACTTATAAATATTGCTTATAATATTTTATACTATACTTTAAGTTATATGATAAGACATATGATTTAATTATATGACTGACATAATATTTATACGTGTAAATATATAATTATATAAATATATGTTCACATATATTTGTATAAATGTATGTAAATATATATTTATATAGATATATGTTCATATATATTTGCACAAACATAAAACTAGAGATTTCAAGAGCTGTAAAATGCTTTTTTGTAAATCTTGATACGATTATTTTTCATGAAGTTACAGTCTTGCAAAAATCACTAAAATTTCTAAAATTTTTTTGTTCCTTTTATTTTTGGTATGAGTGTATTTTTTACATTATTTATGTATGATAATATCAAAATTATTATAATATTGAAATTATAAGTTTATATATAAAACGAGAATGTAATTTGAGATGTAATATCAAATGTATACAATTACATATATTATGAATTATATGGATTATAATAATATTGAAATTATAAATTAATTTATAAGATGAAACATATATTTTACGTTATAAATTAATATATAAAGCGGACATATAATTTTTGATACAATATCACATGTATATAATCACATATATTATAAATGATATGGATTATTATAATATTAAACGTATAAATTATTATATATGATAATGTAACGGGGTGACCTGGTGTTCGACTGCCAGGTCAGCAAAAATTAAATTTCGCGCCCTTTTAATCTGCGCACCCGCCCTTGCGTCGAATTTGGTTTAACGGCGCGAAGGTAGGGGTAAACTGGACACCTCGTCGCCAGACGACACAACCGAAAATTAATTATCGTTCACTGGTCGAACCGAGCAGTCGCTCAAATCTTTCCAACACTAAACATTTTACAGTCTAACATTCAGGCAGACGCCACAAATCTTGAGTGATATTTTTCCATTGAGTTTCACGTCAAGTGTTATCCATCATTTGAAAGGAAAAGATCCTGCTGTTGTCCACTAAGATGTCCAACGCACCTCGACACCTGGGACAGGTTGATGTAAGTTCTTCAGGATCAAGGTTTTGAAATTAATATTATTTTATATTCGTCAAACACGTGGAGGAGATCCCCTCATTTATTTATCGTCTTTTGATTCTAAATTCTTATATTAAATTTGTCAAAATTACTTTCTATTCTCTGTGCATGCGAGAAGTTATTATCGGTAAAATTTAGTTGTCAGGATTTTCCCTCGACAACGTTAAATTCCTTTATTTGTTTAAATTAAATAAAAGACTCGGGAATAATTATTATAATTAAATTACCGAGAAAAATTTATATTAATAAAGTTGGGACTGGTATCCCGGTGAGATGGAAGCGGCGCATGCGTAGTAAAACTACGTTGTAAAACTCTCGATTATTAATTATTAATTATGATTAAATTTAGTATTAAGTGTATATATTAGACAAGTAATTATTTATTTATAATAAAGGAGCCACAATTAAATTTAGAGTCATTGTTATATTATTTTAACAACCTTTCCCCTATTCCAAATCGAGCTGCGTACTCAGCTACGTCAGACATTTCTGAACCCGAAAATTTCAAATACTCAATTTTCTATCGAAGGATGGTCCGAACTTCTTAGTACGGGGAAGCAAGGGCCAACCCTTACAATGGCGCCCAACGTTTAGTTGCAAATGTCTGATAGATTTGGATAGTGGGAAAATTTAAAAAATTAAAATTTGAAAATGAAAATTTGAAAATCAAAAATTTGAAAATTTAAAATTTGAAAAATTTTTTTTTCAAGGGAAATTACTCTCCTAAAAACGTGTTTGACAAATAAGGATCAAATCCTCAATTAATTAAACGTGTTATAAAGATCTTGAACAAAAATCTTGCCATAAATTTGTCGGAAATCGTCAATCATTTATATAAAATTTATAATAGAAATCGTTGCTTAAATTTTGGTCGTGAAATTTCACTTATAAAATCTAGAGAAAAAAGCGCGGGAAAAATAATACCGTCTAGCCTGTATGACTCATTTCTCGGCCGGAAATAAAAATAAATTGACGCTACAGGATAAGAATCAAGCTTAAAACTTTGAATTCTATTTTAATGATAAATTTTAACGTGAAAATTTATCATCGCTTAAACTGAAATTATAAAAGAAATAAATTATTTGCTGAAAAACTTTGTAATAAAATATTTAAGTAAATTCAACTAATCCTGTAGTGTAATTTACAAATAGAAATAAAATTGAAATTACCGGATAGATAAATAAAAGTAAAATACATAAAGTATTGTGACGGATTACGATAATTATATAAATTAAGTTTGTCATATTTATAATAAGCCGAAATAAATAAAGTCTTAGGACTTAGGCTTAATAAATAAAATTCGAGAGTGTCAATAAGGGATTATCCTTTCGTTGAGCATCGGTAAAATTTTCTTTTACTTAAACTAATAATCTTTTATTGTGAGAAAGTGATTAGTGTTCATATTGTGCGAGTGACATACAAAACCTGAAGATCAACAAGATGTCAAGTACTAGTCAAAATAGTAAACGATTGCTGAGGTCGAATAGCCAAAGAGATGACGACATACAGATTATGGTGACACCACCACCAAGAGTCACACACTCACCACCAGCACCGTCGACAACAAGAACAGTAACGTTGACAAGAGTAACAACGGCTACAACAACAAGGCCTACAACTACGGTGATTAGCTCCGGGATACACCCGATAATGTCGTCTACTGGGGTTATCCCTACATCCAACAGCACGGGTAATATGAACACGCTAAATAGTACTACTCCGAATATAAACTCAAACCAACTCTCTAATTCGAATTCAAATCCGAATTCACATTCAAATGTAAATTCAAATTTAATTGTTATCCCAAATTCAAATTTAAATTCAATAGAAAACCGACAAAATCAAAATCAAAATTTAAATTCAAATCAGATTCCAAATTCAAATTTAAATCAAAGTCAAAATTTAAATCAAAATCTAAAGTCAAATTTAAATCAAAGTCAAAATTTAAATTTAAATCAAAATCTAAATCAAAATTTAAATTTAAATTCAAATAGTCATAGTCCGGAAAATTTGGGTATGAATTCGAATTCGAACCAGAATAATTCAGATCAGAGAGAGAATTTAGACGAAAATCAATTACCAGTAAGGAGTTTATTATTGAATCCGATCCTTAACCAGGGAAATCACCCTATAAATGAAAATGCTAGTCGCGTTCAGGCCGTGTTGGCCCCGGGTTCCGCTTCTTTACCTGGCCCTGCTCCAGTACCGGTCCCAACAGGTGGTGAACCGACTATGACAATGAGTGAGGTCATGAACCTTCTTCAACGGTTCTCAATAAATAATCAAACTGGGGCTGCTCCTTCTGTACCTCAAACTGTTCACCAGATGGCCAACAGTTTTGGTGACGGGGGGTGTCGTGCAGCCATACCCGCTCCACAATGTCAGAATATAATGAATGATCCTCGAAATTATGAAAACAACCTTCCAGACGAGTTTTTTCCGGAGGATTATATTGACACAACTTCTCGAAACTTTAATAATAATAATTTTAATAATAGGTTTACGGGAAACCCTATGTTTGGCCAATCAATTCGGGGGAATGGTCCCGAGACATTCTCGCCAAGAGAATATAACAATCAAGACGAAAGAAAATGGCGCGATATAAGGCAACACCTCAAGCTGTGGACATTGAGATATCCACAGGCAGACTTATCCGCAAATGGATTTATCGCTGCAGTAGAGGCCAGAATGTATCGAGAAGGTTGGGCAGAATCTGACGCGACTCGAATAATGAGTTACCTATTGGAAGGTAAAGCTGCTCAGTGGTTTGACATCAACTTCCTACGCTGGACTGATTATCAGCATTTCAAAAGGGAATTCCTGCGTGCATTTGGCTCATTCAAAACCGACACCCAAATACTAATGGAAATAGTACATATGAAGCCGGCTGAGGGTGAATCCATGGTGGATTTCACTTTCAGAATGCAACGAAAATATTTTGAAATGCGCTCACCTCCATCTGAGCAAGAACAGATTACTTGCATTCAAAATCACTTACCAAATGAATTGAGAGTGTTGGTATTCGCGAGATCAGTTCATGATTATGATTCTTTTTTGACGGTTCTACATGAAGCCACACAGTCAATGGAAGAGAGTAAGCGGTTGTTCAGATCATCATCTTCTGAAACTTTCAATAAATCAGTACCCAAGCCCAAGGAGAAATCCAGGCTCCTAGCTCTTCAGGAATTGGCTGGTACTGAAATTTGTATAGATACTGGGTCGTTAAAACAACCTCTAGTCATCGAGGAGGTTAAAGAAAATTCCAATGGTGGTTTTGTTGTTTGTGCTTCAGTTGGTAGTTCAACTACCACCAAACCTCAATTTTTGTTGAGTACAGGGGAAGCCCCCCAACAATATTTTGTTCCACCTTTGAACCAACAACCGTCCCAACCTACGATAAATTATCCATATTCTTATCGCCAAAACACTGGGGTCAGAAATAATTACTCGAGACCAAGTTTCGGTCAAGGAACTCGCAATAATTCTTTAAGACCTCAGGTCAATCCTAATACATTCCCCTGCCATAACTGTGGTCAGAATGGCCACAGGTTCAGGGAATGTATTAACCCGAGAGTTGACATATGCACATACTGCAATAAAATTGGCCACCTCAGACAGGATTGCTTTGCAATCCAAGGTTTCCCGCCTGGAAATGGATCTCGAAATCCTAATAATTTCCAGCGTCAAAATTTAGTGAGACCTAATAATAATAATAATGGTCCTGCAAATAATAATAATAATAATTTTAATAATTATCCGCGAAATAATAATTATAATAATAATAATTTTAATAACCATCCGCGAAATAATAATCATAATAATAATAATTTTGATCGTAATCCGGGACAATTAATTTCACAAAATTTCCCAGCTTTACCAAGTAGTAATAATAATAATAATAATCAAAATGTTCATTTAAATGGGCCACGCCCTTTTCCTGGTGGTTCCCCAGGAGAAGGGGCGTAAAAAGTTCGGGAATCCGAAAAAGAAAACGAAAGATGAGTCCAGGGAGTATGAGAAGGTACCAAAGATTTAAAATGAGATTTTTAGCTGAGGATGGCGATGATATTCACGTCACTCAGGTTAATAAAAATTTGTTTGGTGGGGTTGGCGATGATTTTCACGCCCCCCAATATAATGAAATTGTTGTAGAAGGGGTTGGCGATGACTTTCACACCCTCCAAACTCTTGAAGCGGTAAACATTAATAATATATGGGTTGGCGATGATACTCACGTCCCCAGTGTACAAAATGGTGTTGATAATGAGGTTGGCGTTGATACTCACGTCCCTCAAAAAGGTGAAGATTTAAATTTAAGGGCAGACGATGATAATCACGTCCCCTGTTGTTTAGAAATGAAGGACTCATCAAACGTGGTAAAATTTTCCGTAGTGAAACGTTCAAAAAAGTTCTTTGAAAATAAAACCGATAAAAAAATGAGTGGTAAAGCTGGTAAAATTAAGGCCAAGCCTATTGTAAATAATATGAATAATTCTATTGAAACGAGTTCTGTTATCGAACAGGCTCTTGTAAATAGTAATTTTAGTAGTAATGATAATTTTGTTGCTGATAAAAATCAGTTTTGTGTAAATAATTTTAGTAATTTTAATGGAAATGATAATTCCGAATCCTCAGAAACTTGTTTTAGTAGTTTTTGTAATTTATTTGAAAACGTTAATGGTTTTAGTGTTTTCGAGGATTTACCTATTTTAATTAATGACGAGGTACATCTAGGGGAAGTCTTAGGCGAAGAAGAACGGTCCCCAGATGACCATACTGTGCCAGAGACCTTCAAGTCTACTGGATTAAATTTAAATTATTCTGATCTTTTAAATATTAATAATTTATCATCTACAGAGAGTTCAGTGGTGGTTAAAAATTTAATAAAATTATTTGAAGATACGCCGATGAGTGCACATGATATCGAAATTTCTTCAGTCGGTACCGATGAAAATGAAGAACCAAGTGCTATTAATATCGAGGGCACGCCCTATTTGTGTGGATTGGAACCATTAATAGATCCAGAAGAACCAGATGAACCGTGGGAGGATGAACGAGACTCAGGATTGGAGTCCGATCTTGAAGAAGAACAACCCTCCAGTGTACCAACGTCACCTGCCCAGGTCATCGGGAAAAATTTCTAACCTCGAGATTGACGACTTAGAGCCCGAAAATCTAGCTTGGCGCGCGAGAGTAAATCGTTTAGACCAGTTGCGACATAAAGTTGAGGATATCATGAGGAAAGAGAGCGAGAAACAGGCTCGATATCATGATCACGGCATTAAGGATCTTCCTACTCTTAAGATAGGAGATCAAGCTTATTATCCTAATAGAAAGCTCAGTAAAAAGGTAGATAAATATAGCGCGAGTTTAGCATGCAAATTTTTGGGACCCGCTATAGTAGATCAGATAATTAGTCCGTTAATTGTGATTTTAAAAGACGATAAAGGGAAAACCCTTGGCAAACATTATGTTCCAGATCTCAAAATTCCGCGAAGGAATTTGAGGACAAAATAAACTATTTATGTTTTTTCTGGAATAAAAGGACGAACTAATCCAACCAAGGTTTATCCATAAATTCAATTTTTCCTGACCTAACGTCAGTCTGGTGACGGGGGTTGTAACGGGGTGACCTGGTGTTCGACTGCCAGGTCAGCAAAAATTAAATTTCGCGCCCTTTTAATCTGCGCACCCGCCCTTGCGTCGAATTTGGTTTAACGGCGCGAAGGTAGGGGTAAACTGGACACCTCGTCGCCAGACGACACAACCGAAAATTAATTATCGTTCACTGGTCGAACCGAGCAGTCGCTCAAATCTTTCCAACACTAAACATTTTACAGTCTAACATTCAGGCAGACGCCACAAATCTTGAGTGATATTTTTCCATTGAGTTTCACGTCAAGTGTTATCCATCATTTGAAAGGAAAAGATCCTGCTGTTGTCCACTAAGATGTCCAACGCACCTCGACACCTGGGACAGGTTGATGTAAGTTCTTCAGGATCAAGGTTTTGAAATTAATATTATTTTATATTCGTCAAACACGTGGAGGAGATCCCCTCATTTATTTATCGTCTTTTGATTCTAAATTCTTATATTAAATTTGTCAAAATTACTTTCTATTCTCTGTGCATGCGAGAAGTTATTATCGGTAAAATTTAGTTGTCAGGATTTTCCCTCGACAACGTTAAATTCCTTTATTTGTTTAAATTAAATAAAAGACTCGGGAATAATTATTATAATTAAATTACCGAGAAAAATTTATATTAATAAAGTTGGGACTGGTATCCCGGTGAGATGGAAGCGGCGCATGCGTAGTAAAACTACGTTGTAAAACTCTCGATTATTAATTATTAATTATGATTAAATTTAGTATTAAGTGTATATATTAGACAAGTAATTATTTATTTATAATAAAGGAGCCACAATTAAATTTAGAGTCATTGTTATATTATTTTAACAACCTTTCCCCTATTCCAAATCGAGCTGCGTACTCAGCTACGTCAGACATTTCTGAACCCGAAAATTTCAAATACTCAATTTTCTATCGAAGGATGGTCCGAACTTCTTAGTACGGGGAAGCAAGGGCCAACCCTTACAATAAATCATATATTAATCAATATTAATTATTTTGCCGCCATATATGTTCAGTTAGTTACCATATATTTTTTATATATTATCGACAGTATATGGTTTTTTCATACGGGTATTATTTTGAATGAACAACCGCAATTTTATAACTTTACTTATAAAAATTAATTTAATTAAAAAATAAGTCATAAATTTTTTAAATAAATGGCATTTTTAATAACTGGGTTCTTGATAAATAGTCGATTCAATTTAATAAGTTTTATTTAAAAAATTATGTAATTCTAATAAAAATAGTACGAAATCATTATTTTTTTTTTACAAATAATCAAAAATGTTAACTAAATTACTCTTTATATTTCATAAAACCGAGTGGTTGTAGTAGAATAAATAAGTAGATCATTTAAAAGTATCAGCTCAATATAACTTTGATAATGTTGAAAAATAATTTTATTTCAAGTTGAAACTATTTTCCGGCCTATCGAATTGTGTTAGCGGGAACATGTAAATTCGTCATAATAATTCATCGTGCATTGTAGCCCACTGCAACATGCAGTCCCTGCACACTGAAATATAATATATATAACAACCATTTAGTCGTACTTGTATACCGAGTTGCAGGTGCCATAAGGGCAGATAGATATGTCTTTGTGGCACCCGGAAACCATATGGACGTATAAATTTTTTTGTTGTTTTTTGCCTAACGATGCATTTTTTATCTGAAAGTATAAAAATGCAAATTCCACTAATTTTGAATTTTTTTTACGCCCTTGTGGCTTCTGGGGTCGGTATCAGGAGCCATAAGGGCGTATAAAGAAAAATCCAAAATGAAAAAAAATTGTTACTAATTCATTTTTTTACGTCTAAGTAGAAAAATTATTGTATTAAAAAAAAATCTTTTTTTGACAATTGTTTTTTCAATTTTGAAAAAAAAAAAAAAAATCGAAAAGATTTTCTTTTTTATTTTATTGTGCTACTAGATGATAACTACAATAATTCGAGAAAAAAAAATTTTTTTTAAAAGTTCTTATGGTTCCCGGTACTTATTCCGGAAATCATATGCGGGTATGAAAATTCAAAATTAGTTAAATTTATATTTTTATAATTTTTGATAAAAAAAGTACATCGTTTGGTACAAAACGAAATTTTTCTACGCCCTTATGGCAACTGCAACGCGAAATGTATACATAAATTGTATATATTAATTATAACTTACGGGCTGACCCTCATCTTGACAAGCATTTGCTCCAAAAGCAAACAATGCAACCAAAAATATTAAAATAATGAGCTTCGACATTTTTAATAAGTTTCGCTTATCTGTTATCTCAAACTAATGATATCGTTAAGTTGAACTGGTATTTATATAATTGTATTCTAGCCACTTTTGAACTTTATGATAAAATTATCGGAAAAATGGCCTCGCACTTACGTCAAATGAATGAGATTAATAAGTTACATTAGATTATGAATTGTTTATAATAAACAAATTGACAACGTCAACGTCATACATCTTTTATGAAGGATCTCGCCCAGCAATCATCGGGATTTTTTCGTCAATGAAAATATATTTAATCCACTACAGTAATGTCCTCATACATTAGATCAGTATATAAGATCTAGTTAAGTTTTTTAACTTCCCGCTAAAAAAATTGAAAATTTTCAAAAAAAATCGGTCTATCGGTTGACCCTGCGGGCCAGCCCTAAAACTTCCCGCTACTTTCGAGCTCCTTGAGCTCGAAAATATTGTTGTGAATACATTTCCGAGCTCTTCGAGCTCGAAAATACTTTTGTATGCCGTTGTTTTCGAAAAAAAACGTTTTTTACCATTTTTTCTCCAACGATATCTTTCAATCGAATTGACCGATTTTGATGGTTGAGGTGGCATTCGAAGCGGCTTATGAAGTTTTAGAGTTGATTAGATTTTGGAATCAATCCACCGAGCACACTAAAAGATTTCAAAAAAAAACATTTCTGAAAAAATTTTATTTTTGGAATATCTCCGAACGCACCTTACCGATCAAGCTCAATTTTTCGAATGACACCTTGACGATCAAAATCGGTTCATCCGTTCAAAAGTTACATACGTACGTATGTACACATACATACACTTGGACATCATCGTGAAATTAGTCAGAATAGCTTCTTAAAAACTCAAAACGTCAAGATCTGATAGAAATTCGATATTCGAAAATCGGACTGAAACCAATTCTTCCTGAATTTTTGCAAATTTTCAATTTTCTTAGCGGGAAGTTAGAATAATCCTTCGTTCAAATCCAAGATAAACTTATGTACTGAAAAAATCTTTTTGGTTTTTTGATTTCAGATGAAGTAGTCATGAGTTATCCTGACTACCGCGTGTAGACTTTTTCGGTAGATTTTTCTAAAATCTAACTATTGTATTTGTCCTCATGGTCGATTTTTCAAGTAATTTTGTCACAACCTATCATAATTAGTTGAGTAGGGTTCAAAAAATTTATATGTGTATGTATATATATATATATATTCAAGTATATATTTATATACACATATATGGGATATAACGCAGTCTTGAGGACACAATTGCGTCTACAATTCTTATCAGATCCTAATGAAATTTTCTACACTTATTCTGTAGGCAATTATCAGGGTTAAGTTGAAAAATGGTTTAACCGTTCGATTAGTTTGGGAGTTATGGATTTTTAAAATTTCCATGATATTTCGAAAAAAATCAATTTTTATCCACTTTCAAGTTCATATAATTTTAAAACTAAGAATCATAGACAATTTCCGTAAAAAGTATCTGAAAGCTTGTCTAATAAGCTTTCATTTAAGACCTTATACTTAATGTTTTGACCATTTCTTCTAATAATTTGATAGCCTTGAAAATTTTAATGGAATCAAAAAATGTTGAAAAGATGGTTTTTATTCCACATAACTCATGCATGTCCCATTATAATCCAGTTTCGTCAGTTGTATTTTATTGTGGAGAATATAACCTGTAAATTTCACAGCTATTTTATATTTTAAAAGTATTTCTTTTCTTACTTTTGATATTTCAAACGTACCTGTATGCCTTATAATTATAACTGTCTGGTCATCGTGATAGCCGTTAGAAATCTTATTAGATCCTAATGAAATTTTCTACACATATTCCATGGGTTATTTTTCTTGATTAAGTTCGAAGATTGACTTAATCAGACGATTAGTTCAGAAGTTATAGCTGTTTGAAATTTCAACGATTTTTCGAAAAAATCAGTTTTTATTCTCTGTTAGAGTTGTATAACTTCGAATTCAAAACTCTTAGACGATTTTTGTAGAAAGTATCTTAAGGTTTGTTTAATACGTTGAAATTTTTTACCCTAAACGTTATGTTTCGACTCCTTTTTCCAATAATTTGATAGCCCTGAATGTTTTTTAAATATGGTTTTTATTCCTGATAACTCATGCATTTCTCAGTATAATCAAATTCAATCAGTCATATTTTATTGTGATCTTTTAATTATTTAGGTTCGTACACTGTTAATAATAATTTGAAAATTACAATACAAAAGGAATTGAATTTTCATGACTAGATATTTGAATTGTATTTCAATGAAAAAAGCTTTAAATTTAATATACGTAATTTAATAATCAAGCTGGTATTCAAAATTAAGAAAAAAAATATGAATTTTAATAAACGTACTTAAAATTTATACTTGATTTTTAAATTTTAAAAGCAAGTATTGAAAATTCTAAAACATATATTGAATTTGAAAAATTCTATTTGAAATTTCATAATACTTATTTGAAAATTCAAAAAAAAGTATTTGAAAATTCAAAGTGTTAATTTGAAAATTCAAAAACGTGTATTTCAAATTCTATATGAAATTAGTAATGAAATTTCAAGCACAAATGTATGTGTTTATTGCGTTATATACAATCTTTGAAAATTCAAACAATTTTTTTTACAGTGTATAACTCTGAAACTAAATATTTAAGATAATTTTTTTCTAATGTATCTTAAAGATGTTTTGATAGGCTACAACGCTGTACCTTAAACTTGACATTGTTACACTGAGAAAAAAATTCTTTTTGGACAATTAAATTGGTTTTGTTGAATTCTATTAAACTAAAAATTATTTGGGACAACTAAATTTTATTACATCAATATAATCTATTTTATCATTTTTAACAAATGATTTAATAGACTCTATTTGGTTGACATTAATATTTCTCTCTCTAAGATAATAAAATCATTTGGTAGAGTTAAGAAAATATTTATTTAATGGACAACTAAACTATTTTATAGTGCCAACAAATCCAAATATTAGAGCAAAATATTATTATATTAACTCTAATAAATATTAATTAGACACAAAAAAATATATTCATTTAGAATAAATTTATATATTTGTTCGAGGTTAATAAATAAATATTTGAACTTGATGATTATTGATTAATGATTATTGATTTAAAAGTTATGGTGTTAGGCAGCAGAAGCTGGAGTAGTTCGATGCTCGCCACTAGATCGCGCCCACCATTTGTGGTGTCCCTGGTAAGATACTTATTTCAGAGTTTTTATATTCGCCAGCTCGAAGCATTCATGGGACGGCTTATCCTCTGAAAATTATTGATTTTAGTGGTATCCTGTATTACACTATGATATTAATGTTTAATATTAATATTTTTCCTGAACAATTTTTGTCATAGTACGAAAAAAGTACTTGTGAAGGAAATAAATTATTTTTCTAAATATGCACTTATTGAACTGTTAAATTAATATTCTTTCATTTCAAAATAATATTTAATTATTATTAATAACTCATTCTCTATAATGATCACTCATACATTTCATTATGACTACCTTATAAACTCTACAGGTAATCAATTTGATTTTATGCTTGCTACTAAACGCGTAATTATCTTTACTAAATATTTTATAGTTTCTAATAAGTCGTTTTTTTGGTGGATTATAAAATATTTAGATAAAACAACCAAATATATGATTGGAAATGGGCAATCAAATCATTTTCATAACTAAAATTTAGTTATCAGGAGAAAATTTTTTTCTCAGTGTACTGTTTTACGATACTTTTAAAGCATTGAAAATTTTTTTTTTCTGCCCTCCGGCCGGAAAGTGGCAACTTTCGGGCCGCTGCCCTAAACGAAGTTGCAACTTTCCGGCTTCGTCGAGCAGAAAAATAGTATACGCACCTTGGCCAGTAAAAAAGAAAGCCTCAGACCACATGTTTGTCAGCCTCGGCTTCGCCTCGGCCAACAATTACATGTGCTCTGAGACTTTTCTTATTTTACTGGCCTAGGTATGTAATATACTATTAATATAGAAACGCGCATTTTTTATGGTTTTAAGTCTTAATAACTTATGCATTACACATTAAAATCTATTTACGTTAAATTTTTCTTGTCGATAATGAAATAATCGTTTAATTTGTTTGCACTAAAAGAAAATATTTTGTTAATAGTAATGCTGTTAGGTTATAGTCATAATCTAAAAATTAAATAAACATTGTAGACTATGAATATAGCAATACTTTATTTGCGTAAAGGTTATATTGATATATTATCTATACAATGTTTTGTCAAATTAACTATCTGAAGTTCTCCGAGAAAGTAAGTCGTTGTCCTTTTTTACTTTCAATCTTAGAAAACGAGCCTAATTTCATACCATGACAACACACTAACATGTATTACAAGATATTCATGTACGAAATTAACTTATGCGATCTATTGAGTAAGAAATCTACCTTCCATTTCGGCCGCCGAATGGCCTTTTTTTGAGGTGACTCGGTTTTCCCGACTACCACTGGCTTATTTTTCAATATTTATTTATGAAAATTTAGCAGAATATTTTTGGAATGATGCTCAATAATGTCACAAATTTCAACAATTGTTATAAAGAAGGTACTCTGAAAAAAAAAAATCACAAAAATATGCTTTTTTTTTTGTATCTCAGACCCTTTTCCCCCCTTAAATTAAGTCAGAAGGACTTTATTCAAATAAATTTATTTCATTAGATCTTTGTACAGTTTCAATGATTATATTTGGTTCTCGAAAATGTTTACTTAGTTTAAAATAATTATCTGCGTGTATGGATTCATCGTAACGATCTGTTGTAGATGGAATAATTTTGATACTATTATAAATTTTAATTCAATTTGATAATATTCATTTTTCCTTTAGTCTACTACAGAATGTAAATATGATGGCATTCAAATCGTATAGTAAAATTCCAAGAAATGAAGATGTTGCCAGAAATTTATACAGTCATTTGCATCAACCTCCACCAGAAGTCACTCCTTTAAAAAAGTTGAGTGAAAATATGGAAGTGATTGAGTTTCGAAGTCAATGTTTACATCATTATCTTCAATGGAGATTAGCAATACCGGCCTCAAATGTTGAGTTACTAAAGAAAATTAGGAAAAAATTAATAAAAAGAAATTTTACAAGTTTGAAACAATGTTTCGATATTCTGCACTATAACATTGGGTTATCTATTGATACGGTAATGATAAACGTACTTTTCGCAATCACAAATATACAGTCCGCGTCACTTGAATAGCCTCACCTATTTTTTTTCAATAACTGATTCTTTACTCGCTGATATATAAAGTTATCTGTATATTTTATATTACTTTTTTAAGACGAAACAAGATATGTTTTTCGTTAGAAGAATTAATAGAAGTGCTAAAGTTATAAATAATTCCGTAAAAAACAATGAAAACTACGGAAAAAATTATAAAGGTCGGACGGAATTCGCCACAACGCCAAGGAAACGTCGAATGATAATTCGCGCGGCATCTAATACCATTAAGACTGTGAGGCAAATAGCAGCAGAAGTTGGAACTGCAGCATCTATTTTAACTGTAACAAGAGTGATAAGACGGGCAAAGCATCTAAAGAGAATGAAATCTAAAAAAAAAATCGGCTTTGAATCAATAACACATATCACCACGACTGTTATTTGTAAAAGAATGTATGACTTGGATAGATAAATGGCTACGAGTAATTTTTTCAGATGAAATGAAATTTAATTTAGATGTGCCTGATGGATGTAACTATTACTTTTGTGATTTGCGGAAGGAAGAAAAAATTTAGAGCGATCATAGAGCACACCGGCGCTTTCGCGCTTGAGGTGTGCAATTGATTAAGAATCTGATCTTGAAAAAAATAGGTGAGGCTATCCAAGTGACGCGGACTGTATGTATATCTATTTATTACTGTATAAATCTGAAGGCTCTGTCTAAACAGAAAAAAAGTATATCTTGAACCAAGAAATAAAATTTCTTCAAAATTCGTCCCTCGGACCAGTTCGGCTATCCATATTTTTCTCAATTTATTTATAGACTTTTCATTGAAAAAGTTCCTTTTCGATCGGTCAAGGGCCGATATTTTCTTAATCTGAAACAGTAATTCATTGAACCGAAGAAAAGTTTTCTTGGGTCAAGAAATTTTTTTTTGGTCAAAATAAATTTTTTTAAATAAGCAAAAAATTTGTCGATCCCTGTGCGAAATTTTTTTTTTTTTTTAATTGTCAACAATTATACTCGAGTTAAAAATTTAAATTTATCGAAGAAGTTTTTGCTCGAATCAAGAATAAATATTTTTGAGCCAAAAAAATTTCCTTATTTATACTCATATTCTTGGATTAACTAAATTCTTGTTGATTCAAGTTGGCTTTTTTTCTGTAGATAAAAATTAAAGATTTGTTCTAGACAATGTCTCTCAATTACACAAAAGATACTAACTACTACGTGAGAAACGTAAACTCTATATAATGTTTCTATTACAGATAAGAAATCACAATTATATGGAAAATTGCTCACCAATTGATATGAAAAAAATTTTAGAAAATATCGACTCAGTTTGTGGAATTCCTATAATAAAGTTATATCGTTCTGCGCCTACACTTTTTCAAATCAAATACGATGATCTTCTTGCTGCTAAAAAAATTTTAGAGCACTATCAATTTTCACAGATCCAACTGGAGAATTGTTACGAAGTATTATTATTAGAAAAAAAATCTCTCGAATCTGGATTAAAGATCATAATAGAGACACCAGAGTTAAGGATTCTGATGAATCATCCAAAGATATTACAGATTCTTTTAATGAAAAACAAAATAAGGCAACGAATGGCATATTTAAATTATTTGAAAGTAAAAGACATTACTGTAAGTGCTCTAATAAAATCAAATCATACGTTTGAAAGGTAAGTTTTAAAATTAAAATATTACATTAATGTCGTATAATATTTTTCTAATTTTTCTAAAATTCCGAAAATCAATCCATACTTATTCTTAAATCTAATTGGTGCTTTGTCGTAAGCAGTAATTTTTTAAAAAAATTATATTATACATTGAGAGAATTTCATGATAAAAAATAATCTGTAATTTCGAGTCATCCTGAGCCATTCTAAAAAATTCGTATTTTTTATTTCAATTTTTAATATTTTCTGTTGAAATATTAACGTTTCTAAATCATATTTTAATCTACTAGTGAGTAACTTTTTAACAGCCGATAAACTGGTATAATTATCTATATTATTAAGAGAATAAGGAAAACTATGTTTCCGCCACATTTATATGATAGAACTAGTTAATGTTATTGAAATTGGTATCATTAGATAGGTCGACTTGAATTTGTGCCTTTTCATAGTTTAAACTCTTCCATTGCCAAGTATTGAGATAAATAGATTTGTCTATATCATTCGAATTACATTGAAATTACGCGAGAAAAAAGACGATCGTATTTATTTTCTTTAAATAAATTAATACTTTAATTATTCTGTCACTAAATATGACTGAATGTCACTGAATATATAGCTATATTATTTATATCGCGTTACTTATTCCAAAATGACAAATTTTTATACTCCCTTTTGGTTTTAGGAAGTTTTTCAAAGCCAAAAAAGTGTGCATAGAAAAAAAAAGGATTCATTGACATCAAAAATCTTTACTCGCCTAAAGAAAATTTTTACTTACCCCGAGAAATTTTTTGCATTGTGAATTGAAAACAAAAATTTATTTAGAACTAGAAAAAATTACTCAGTGCAAGGAATTATTTCTTGATCAAAAAAATCTTTTCTCGCTCCAAGACAATTTTTGTACTTAATTCATAATGTATAAAATTTGTTGGTGCAAATTAGAATTTTTGCGGCAAGAAATCCTTTTTTGCTGCGTATTTTATAAATTTAGTGGTGATATTTAGGCAGTCACGTAGTGACTGCAGGTTGTTTGTATGATTTTATACTCTGTTAGGGTCACATATTTAATTTGTTATTGTGAATATTTCATCTTAATCTACCAATTTTTACTCTACATCTATTAATTTTTACTCCTCAATACACCATATTTTTAAACCCATTGATTTTATGATGAAAAGTCGCTTTTGACTTGAGTAAAATTTCGAATCTATTGAAGTATTTTTACTCTAAACTGCAGAGTATTAATTTAGTAGTCTACGTTAATCGTCGGTTGATCCCGGCTTCTATTAAATGTGTGTTATTTTGCTCGTTGCAACTTATATGTTATGCATACAAACGTATGCTTGGAAAAAAAGACGATCTCTTTATCTTTCTCTAGGTTAGTGGTTTCTATTGCAACGCAACTGATTTTAAATCAACAGATAAAATAATTGTTTTAATCCTAATGTAATAGTATATTACACACCAAGGGAGGAAAGTAGTTTTTCGGCCAGAATATATGTTTTTTTTCAATAAAATTATGGCGAGTAAAAATTTTTGGCCGAAAACAGGCCTAAATTTGGCCGACAGTTGAATCGGCTTGATAATTTTGTTGAAAAAAAATATATTCTGGCCGAAAATAGGCAAAAAAAAGGCCGATTCAGTTGTCAGCCAAATATCGGCCAATTTTCGGCCTCTTTAAGAAGAATAAAAATTTTTCGGCCTGTTTACGACTGATTGTCGGCCTATTTAATAACATTAAAAAATTTTCGGCGTGTTTTCGGTCAACTTTCGGCCTCTTTCAATAAAATTTTAGAATTTCGGCGTGATTTCAGCTAAATTAATAGTCCAAGATCCCAGGGCCGGCAGACGTCACGTATTTTCTAACGGACGAAATGTAGACGATTGAGCAGTGTTAGTATGTACTACGATCGTATGCCTACCTGCTAGCTTGGTCAAACGGCCAATTTCCAGGTATCAGGTGATCAAGTTACATAAAAACATTACTTACTTCACATAATTTCTCATGGCTGATTTTCACGTATGTTTTAAACAATATAGTGAAAAATAAGTCGTCAATACTCCTAGACACTTTCCGTCGGCCATATTGCTTTGCAGACGCTTTAAAGCTCTCGAAATAATTAGTCAACTTCACGTAAATTCTGATGCTCCATTTTTATATATGATCACCAGACAAGTATTTTAAAACTTTTGACAAGAAGACAGACCGATCCAAGGGGCCAATCATCCCCTACCCTATCTAAAAATTCCCATAGAATCCACTCAACTGCGACAAAAACCGCATAGAAACCAATACAGTCTATAAGGTTCTATGCGGTTTTTGTCGCAGTTGAGTTGATTGTACGGGAATTTTTGGATAGGGTAAAATCAATTTTAATACCTCTGTGGGTGGGAGCGCAAAAGCATTATCCATGCGTATGAGACTGAGTGAGACCGACTGCGCTGTTAAGGCCATAAAAATTAATTGAATAGATATTTTATAATTTTTAGAACTTTAGTTAACAAATAAATTCTGACAACAAAAATTGACATGTAATTTTGAAAAATTAAAAATGCAATTTTTTAAAAATAATACTAAAGTTAGCCGACGGTTTTTATTTTTTTTCATTCATTAATTAGAACTAAAAAATAATGGACCTCTCTCTATCTCTCTTACACAGTTTACTCGTATCAATTAATTATAAATGTTAAAAATAATCAGCTCAAAATAAAAAAATTAAAAATCAGGTGAATAATTAAAGATTAACTTGTAAAAAAGAGCTTATGTGACCACAACAATTATAGAATTGTACTCTGCAAGCTGTTTAATATAACCGAGTAAACTTCAATTTTTTTTTAATGAAATGTCAAAAACTTGACAGTTAACAAATTGATTAAATAACAACAATTTTTTTTATTAATCATTTATTGGAAATTAATAATACAAAACATAAAGTAGAAAAATATTAATCTTTTAACATTTATAGGGAAGAGGGAGTAAAAGGGGGTAGGGTAGGCAAAACGGGGTACTCCCACGATTTTAGAAAAGAAAAAAAATTTTTTTTTTTTCTTCGTCTAATTATTATAAATCCGCTATATTCGCGCATTTTTAGCTCTACGTATGACACCTGGGGCAAAATGAACCAGCGGAAAATTCCGAAAAAATGATTCTTTCAAATTTTTATCGTCAAATTAAAAAACATTTAATATATTTCTGCATTTTTAGCCCTACCCATATCACCTAGGGCAAAATGGACCAGCCGAAAATTCTGACAACATGATTCTTCGGATTTTTATCGTCAAATCAAAAAAATTTTAATACATTATTCCATTTTTCGGCTGGTTTTCTATAGCTGGGGTAAACTTGACCACTGAAAATATTCGAAAATAATATTTTATTTTTTAATTGATAAAATTTTTTAAATAATGCAAAATAATCTGTAATCTAAAAAATCAAAAAACTCGTTTTTTGGGTTCAAACTAATGACAAATAAGAAATATAGAATTGTTTTTTTTTATTAAATAACAATTAGTAATTATATAATATCTATTAGTATTTATTAATATCTATTATATAATATCTATTAGTAATTATGTAATATCTGTTCAATTAATTTTTATGGCCTTAACAGCGCAGTCGGTCTCACTCAGTCTCATACGCATGGATAATGCTTTTGCGCTCCCACCCACAGAGGTATTAAAATTGATTTTACCCTATCCAAAAATTCCCGTAGAATCCACTCAACTGCGACAAAAACCGCATAGAATCCTATAGACTGTATTGGTTTCTATGCGGTTTTTGTCGCAGTTGAGTGGATTCTATGGGAATTTTTGGATAGGGTAGGGGATGATTGGCCCCTTGGATCGGTCTGTCTTCTTGTCAAAAGTTTTAAAATAGTTGTCTGGTGATCATATATAAAAATGAAGCATCAGAATTTACGTGAAGTTGACTAATTATTTCGAAAGCTTTAAAGCGTCTGCAAAGCAATATGGCCGACGGAAAGTGTCTGGGAGTATTGACGACTTATTTTTCACAATATTGTTTAAGACATACGTGAAAATTAGCCATGAGAAATTATGTGAAGTAAGTAATGTTTTTATGTACCTTGATTACCTGATACCTGGAAATTGGCTGTTTGACCAAGCTAGCAGGTAGGCATACAATCGTAGTACATACTAACACTACTCAATCGTCCACATTTCGTCCGTCAGAAAATACGTGACGTCTGCCGGCCCTGGGATCTTGCTATATAAGCTGTTTCGGCCTTTTTTTCGGCCAAATATTGTCACCTGGATACTTTATATTTGTTATTCAAATTTTATATCTATCATTAATATATTACATAACATAGTTGAAAAATCATAAAAATAAGAACTAGCAAGTTCTATAACTTTCACCTTTACAACTTTGTTGCAAATTTAATACACTAAAAAATTTGTACGAAATTTTTTGTTCTATCATCAATAGTTCAATTGATAAAAGCGAATATTCGCGCAAACTGAATTTTTCGATCGTAAAGCACACTCTAATGCTTCGCATTAAAAGTCGTGTAATACATTTAATCAAAGCCGATATTAATCGAAGATCAACGAAGACTACTGAATTTTTACTCTGCAGTTTAGAGTAAAAAATACTTCAATAGATTCGAAAATTTATTCGAAGTGCAGGTAATTTTTCATCATAACATCAAATAGGTTTAAAGAAATGGTATATTGGGGAGTAAAAATTAATACACGTAGAATCAAAGTTGATAGATTCAGATAAAATATTCACAATGACCGATTAAATATGGGATTCCAACAGAGTATAAAATCATAGAATTATACCACTTTATCTGCTGTTAAAAAATTACTCACTAGTCGAGTAAAATGTAGTCTAGTGATATTAATATTTCAACGAAAAATATTAAAAGTTATAATAAAAAATACTAATTTTTTGGAATGGCCCAGGATTACTCGAAATTGCAGAGTAATTTTTATCAATAAATTCTTTCCGTGTACACTGATTACACAGTCCAGTCGCGTTATAAGTCCATTCGTTATAAGTCCGCCGACTTATATTTCTTGGAAGACATTCCCCCTCTATGACTACAAAAATAATTATGTACACACTCACACGTTTGCATAATAGGGGAAGTGTGAGTTACGGTGTTCAACTGCTGAGCAGAAGTGGGGGTACAGAAATTCTTAAAATTATATTCTTCTACACCCCTGTAGGCGGACTTATAACGCGATTCGACTGTATTTGTGAAAAGTTTTATTATCAGCTGCTTATAATTTTTAAAAATCATTTCACGTAAATATATAGAAAGGGAGTTCGTAATTTCCGTACTCAATATAAATGTCAAGATATCAAAGACCTAAGCTCACTATATGTATTAGTAATTTTTTTATAATTAATATTTTGCAAAACTGCCCTTCAGATTGAATAAACAATCATCCACCCACGATAACTCCCATTTGTCGTGAATTTCACTTCGAACGGGAGTGAATAAATAAAATGTCATCCACTCCGAATTCACTCCGCAAATTTTTTACAGTGTATTTTTTTATTTTTTAAAACTAAGTGTAATTACCTTTATATATTAAGTGTAAGAAACCAATGTAATATTTTGAAAATTTTTATTTTTTAGAGTTTTTAAAACTGAAATAACAAAGAAAAGAAGTAAGGAATTAATTTGGTCACTGTTCAACTATTCACGAGTAGATGTTCCTACGATCATAAACAATTTTAGTAAACATCCTCATTGGAAATATATTGACTTATTGACAGTTCACGATTCATTGAAATATCTTGAAAGCTTATTCGGTGATGTTGATATTATAAATAATTTGACCTTAATTTTTTATCCTCGGTAATAAACAATTATAAGATTGATCCCTAACCAAGAAAAGCGATTAGGAAAGATTAAGAACGAAAATTTTTTTATACTTTGTAGTTCTTCCATAAACTTCAAGTCCTTTGAATTCTTTTGAAAAGTTCTAAATCACCCGTCACTCAATAATTTCGGGAGATGTCAAGTTATTCAATTTCCTAAATACCCAGTTATTGACCCTGGCCCAGTTTCTGACCTTTTCAACTTATTTTTTACTTACTTAAAAAACTATAACTTTGAGAAGAAAATTATTTTTTCTTAATTTATTGTAATTTATTGTAATTTATTCTGAGCCTAATTAATGGCAATTTAAAAAACATAGAAAATATTAACTGAATCAAAACAAATATTTTAGCCATAAGTGGCTGAGGAAGTCATTTTTTAAATAGTGTCTAAACAGTTTACGTTAGGAGGTACGACAATTGAATCTGTGTACTAATTATCATGTAAGTAAAAAAATTTAACTAAAAATAGATGGATAGATCATTATTTAATTAAAATTTACTTTAATACATTTATAAAACATATTAAAATGAGTTTTGTTGTTGAAATTTGAGGTTCAATAACTAGGCTCAATTTTAAAGGTATGGTGGAGTTGTTGACCCTAAAATTATCACTTACTGCGAACGAGGTTATCTGTTTAATTACATGTCTATAAAATGTAAAAATAGCAATATTTATCATTTTCTTAAATTATTTTATACTATTATTCACAATACAGTGATAAATTAACATTTAATATTCATTTTTAAAAATAAAAGATCATAATTAGATTTTGAAAGTACATATTCTTTGAGTGATAAAATTATTGTAAAAATAATGTCAATTTCGATAGTATTTAAATTGTTATGACTCTTTTAGTTGAATAATATTTTTATTATGACAAAATTAATTTTTTTATTGTTTTTTTATTCAAGAGTTTAAAAAATAGACAACGAGCTACGATGAAAAATAATGAGAACAGGCGCTAGCTAAAGTGAATTTAATTATTTATATTTTAAATATTGAAAAATTATGTTTCTGTTATAATAAATATTTAATTTATTTATCTAAATAATAGTTTTAGTTTATTGAAACTTGGTAAGTACTTCATAACCTAATTATGGTTTGTGTAATTTGAGGGTCAGAAACTAGGCCACTGTGAGGTCCAGAAACTGCGACCTGAAAAATTCTGAGGGTCAGAAACTAAGTCTCTGAATGTAAATTTTTAAAACGTCAATTTAAATTATTAATTAAATTCAAATAATTATTTTACGCGCATGACTTTATTTGACAAATCATAAACTAGTCGATAGAATTATTGTTTTTCTCATTAAATTAAATCTTACATTAATTATTATAGTATAACCCCAACCGGCACTCTAAAAAGGTCAGAAACTAACTGGGCCCCTTACCTTACTTCACAATAATTTGTAATCACTAAATAGTCGAATTTTCTAATTGTTGAAAGACTTAAAACTTTTCGAAAATATAAAACTTTTTCAAATACTCGTAAATATTTTTCAATCACTTAAAAATAAGTGAATTTGAGTTTATACGGTGAGTCAAAAAAATTTAAAAATATTACAATTTTCAGACTTTCAAATTTTTTTTGATAGCTAAATAATACTGAAATTCTGATTCATGGAGAGATTTAGAAAAATTCAACAATACTAAATTTTTTCGAATACTTCCAAATATTTTTAAATCACTAATTATTAGCTGGATCTCATTTTATAGCAAGATCTAGAACGATTTGAAATCAGTAACTTTTTTTATTGCTACCAAATTTTTTCTTATCGCTAAATAATAATGAAATTTTCATACCTTGAGAGATTTAGACTTAAAACGATTCAAAAGTACTCAATTTTTTTGAATACTTTTCAAAAGTTTAGTTCATAGTTTTCAATCACTAAAAAATTTTTTAATCGCTTCAAATACTTTTTAATTTTTATTGAAAATTCTGACAAAACATTCAAATTTAAAAAAAAATTTCTAATCATTTTTCTTAATCAGGGATAGTTATTAATTTATTTTTACTCTATAATAATCTTATCGATTACTGTTATAGAGAAATAATTCGCCGATCATTGATGAAAGTAACTGAAGTAAATAATAAACTTGATCCATCAGATCGCTATTCGGCATCTCAAATGTTGGCTCTGTGTGAATATGAAATCGAAAGGAATTATCATTTCAGTGGAGATGGAGTGTGGCAAAAAAATGATAAAAAATTACGAAAAGCTCAGGAATTAACGCGTTTTGAAATTAATGAATGGAAAAAGTTTAAATGTAACGATACAATAAATAATGTAAATAGTTTTCAATTTATTGATACAAAGAAAATAAAATCTTAAAGTAATTATTTTATTTTATTTATTTATATAACGTAAAGTAAAACGATATTATATATTAACATCCATTAATGAGTAAATTTTAATGAAATAATAGCAGTAATCATTAACAGTCACAATTCTCCAATATTAATAAACCCTCAATAACATCACTAATTTCTAAGAAGTCAGACTTCATGTTTGGATAAAAAATTTTACCTAACCACCAACAAAAATATTTTTTTTATCGATATATTGCAAAAATAAAATTGTGTCAATGCACTTGAGGGCTTAGACTCTAAGGCATATACAGTAAGGAAATATTAAGAATAACAAGGCACGTAAAAATTTAAATATCCACATTAACGTGAGTGGTTATGAGATAGAGCACTTTATTGCGTTGAAGGATTATATCTAACTCGGAACCTGAGGGTCCGAGTTAATTCAAAAAAGACGGAAGTTGCACGTAATTCTGTTGACCAGAAGGTTCACTTTTAACAAGAACTTGATCTTTTATAGTTTGGCGAGAAGGTGGTGATGAAGGCATACCGTATTCTTGCTTTTGATGAGAAGCTTCTTGAGATTGCTGTTGATGATGGTGAGATGTGTAGTCCGATTGATCATGATGATATTTATCAGGTGGACTTAGACCGGTTACATATTCGAGTTGTTTATTTTGCTGGTGTTCATCTTCCGACATGGAATTAACATTTCCAGTAGAACCGAGATGATTTGAATGTTGAGGTGAATGCGCTGCCACTATACTCTGATAATCAGCTCTAATTAAAGCTGGTGGCGGACTATTGTTTGTTGTGTTCATGTAATCCTGATGAACACGCATTGTGTTGTTTGAAGGGCCAGAAAAAAGTGATGTGTCGTGCTGCGGTAACATCGTTGCATAAGAATACGCAGATCCGTTATTACTTGGACCAGCGAAAGAACTCGTATACGGTGAATTTGAAGGACTGAGAAGATTGAGATGAGGTGTAAGATCATAAGCTGGAGAGTACGCCCAGGCGTCTGGTGGTGTCGCGGTTGCAACGTTTGTACTTGAAGCAAAAGGGTTAAGGCTATTGTTTAATGAAGGAAATGAACCTGTCAGTCCAGGACTTGCTGAACCAGCAGTCATATATCCTGCAGTTTTACGAGGTGGCTCTCGTTTGCGCCATTTTGCGCGGCGATTTTGGAACCATACTTGGACTCGTGATTCTGAAAGAGCGAGCTTGAGCGCAAGCTCTTCTCTAGCAAATACATCTGGATAAGGAGCGCGTTCAAAAGCCCGTTCCAATTCTTCCAATTGATACGCAGTAAAAGTCGTTCTAGAAAAAACATTTTTCTTATTTTATTGTTCATTAAGTGAATCAAAAAAATAGATTAAATATCGTAGACTAAAATATACCTTGTTTTCTTTTTCTTAATCCCATTATTGTCGGCTTTTTTTTTCGAATCTTTCTTAGGAGGTTGAGATTCACTCGTAACTAAAAGTAATATTAATGTCAATATTGTTAAAAAGCAACAATAGATTAACTCGAAGAAGCAAAATAAATTATCTTTTCTCACCGTGGGTCATTGAATTGATGGAATCGTCGGGTTTCCGTTTAAGCGAATTATTTATATGAAGATTTTGTTGCAGAGCTGTAGAAGTAGATGTAGGCGAAGATGCAGTTGAAGTGGTGACGTCTTGAGTTTGTGTTAACGGTGAGTAAATTCCTGAGAGTTCAAGTTCTTTGAGCTCTTTTTGTTGCTGTTGTTGTTGTTGTTGTTGTTGCTGTTGTTGTTGCTGCTGTTGTTGCTGTTGCAGATGATGGGAATTTTGATGATGCGGCGGTGAACCGCCGGACGAGTCAAGCTTGTGCAAATGACCACCTGGTGGTATTAGATCTGCAGTATGGGCCGCTCCGTGTAATCCTAACATCACTTGAATGCTGTGTACGCCAGTACCAGTACGACCTCCAAAGTCAGAAAATAGTTGATCATCAAAAGGACCACCTTCCATAATTTTGTCCAATAACAAATTTTTCAAACTAAATTTGTTTATTTACACCAAAATAGTTATCAGAATACTTTTTCAATGCTTAGATTTAAACTTCACGAATAATCCATGAAAATCAGCTAGTCGGTATAATTAACAAAGTCCGTAAAAGTAAAACTCCACTTAAACTGTATGTATAAATAAAATAACTACGTTGCTATTATTCGATAAAAATAATTCATTATTCGATACTGTTATGTAAAAATACAAGAATACTCAATTACGATTATTCGGTAGATACGTTTCAGGTCGACGCGGTAATAAAATCTCAACCAATTGCGATCAATTATTGTTAGTTATGATCAATTTCGATTAATTTTAAGCAGTGTTAACGAAATGAACTAGTTGTGATAGACCTTGGTGAACGACTGATGAGCTTGTCAAGCTTGCAGAACGGTCAGTCGTCCGAACTAAGAGAACTGAGCTAATGATACAACACTCACACACGTTTATATTTAAAGGACGGTTTGTGGCGCCGCCCACGATGTCGGATGAATGATTGGCCAATGGGGATAGCTTGTAAAGATGAGTCCAAAGCACGAGAGGCTAGCGATATCAAAAGATATACGGGTATGATCCTGCCTACCGTAGCTAGCAATAAACGAACGAGATTTTTTCTTAGCTTTAAATTTATTTTTCTTTTACCATAACCCATTTTTTTCAATGGTTATTCGGTTTCATTGCATTTCCAACACTTACTTTTCTATGGTATTTATCAAACCTCAGTGAATGTAAGTTACGCTGATGTTTGATTGCCATTAGACAGGTGTGTGATTCATATAATTTGATTTCTCGAGAGTAACAGGCAATGGTGATCATGGTAAGAAACCATCTCGTGTGGACGACGGACAGCCTGCTACTGATGTCGAGCACTTGATTGAAGACCGCCTCAATGAAAGCAAGTAATCGTCAGGAATTGCCTCGAATTGGTCCAATCAAACTACCCCCATTCTCTTCGTATTTATCTATGGATGTACGTATTAATTTGATAACTTTTAATTAAGCTAACAGTGATCCATTTCGAAAGCCCATTTATTCAATGATATTTAATTTTATCATGAGGCCATCGTGAATTTTAGTATACATCCTATAAGGCTTAGTAACTAATCGTATCGTACATGTACGCATAAGAAAAAATCAGGTTGATCGGTTACTCTGGACAGTTCTGTACGATATATACGGGAAGAGAATACAATAAGTCAGCAACTTAACTGGCATAAATGGCTTTAACTGGATGTGATTTTACTGGTGAACCACTAAATTGAACGAATATGAACTAAACTGAACTCAACTAAGCTAATCATATCACATTACTGGTTGTTATTAGCCGAGGCACGATATAAGTGAAGGTTCGGTGATGCCAGACTGCAGTACCGGGTGGGTCGCGTCTTGCACTGACCCTCGTTCTATCTCTCTTGCTCTTATTTTTCATCGATTTTTAATATATTTTACACGACTTATTATTTTTAGTCTCATTTTGTACTTCAGTTTACCAAATTTTTTAAAAAATCAAGTGCCAATTTTCCAGTTTAATTTGTCCTGACTTTATCTATCGGCTAATAATCTTATCAAGCTTTCATCTGCATATTTAAATCGCAATGTTGTATTTGGTGCGTCAGTGGATAGTTGCAGAGTGGAATAACTATTTTAGTGATAAGATAAATTTTCAGTGTATTGTTATATTCCTTAAAATGTTTAATATATCACATTGAAATAAAATATATTTTATTTTATTTGTCGTGTTAATAATCCCTAATTTATATCCAAATTGTACACTTTTCTGTTTCGTGCGAAAATCGTCCACGCATTTACAGCAATTATGTTTATGAGTTAAAATAGCAGCACATAAGTATCTCCCACTTAGAAATAGTGTAAGAGGAGGAGTATACCTGGCTCCTCCTCTTATTGTTATATAGATCTATTGGTGCCGTGTGCACACTTAATCCTTTTGTTATTTTCTCTCAACGATTTTCATTTTATTTTATTGTCAAAAATAACTATAATAATATTTAATTATACTACAGCGCTTATTGTTCTTCCTAAATAATTTTTTTTACTAGTTTTTTTATGAGCAAGTGATATGATATTAATATACAATATCTTAAAAAATGTTATTTGAATTTAATTACCCATCTCAAGCTATCAGTACGCTACGAATACTTGAACTCTGTAAATATTTTATTATAAAGGCGCAGAAAAAACTTAAAAACTTTTAAGCTGTCGTGAGTAAGAGAATCATAAATATGTACCCGCATAGTTTGACCGGACTTGTCGACTAATTTAGCTAGTTAAACTTAATTGATCTCAATTGCTTCAATTGAACATAATTGTACAAATGCATGGGGGAAGTTTCGTTCGAACTATAACCATTCGTGTTATTTTTTATGTAACTCTTCAAAGTCAGAACATAAATACTCTCTATTACTTCTCATGTTAACATATATTTCGTTCATTTGAAAAAGATATCAAATTTTCTGGATTTTTAAATTTCAACAAAAATTTTCATAAGTTTTACGATATAATTTAATACAAGATGGAGCGTATTCAATTAATCGACAATAAATTGGAAGCAAATGTAGAGAATATTAGAGTATCCCACGCAAATGCTACAACCATCTCATGAGTGTGTACATACACATAATCCGTGAGAACGCCCGCACTATACAGACTGCTCTACCATCATCGTCCCTATAATTCAATTTCTCACGATGCCACATTTTTGATCAAGCCGAAATTTTCAAATAGAAGTACAAGAAAAAAATATATCCCGCATCACTTACATGCATCTTTTACTCTACGGTCATGCGTTGTTGGGTACATCCAAACTCTGGCACTGCGGGTGGTCACTTTGTAACTTAACGTGGATGTATTTATACACAAAAAATTGACTTATATATAAAATCGATACCACAATTGCCATACCCCTATCATTTTATTTGATTTCCTACACCTAAAATTTAATGTTTTTTTTTTAAAAAAGGGAAAATATTATATGAGGGAATGTTGTCTCATGATATATTTTAGATTGATTAATTATAAGTCCAATATTTTGTTTTCCACTATTGAAAGAGTTTATTAAAACTTGCATTTTATCAAATGTTGCAATGAATCGGACAAATAATTTTCATGTAATTCAGATAATAAAATAAAATAAAAAATATATGTACACGGAAAAAAGTGAGGCCTAAAAATACATGAAATAATAATAGAAAATACAGCGAATTTTATTATGCTCGTTTACGAAACTTAAAACAGGTCACTTTTTTTTTTGAAATTAGTGTAACCTAGGGTAAATACACCAATAGATGGACACCCCCCAATAGATGGACAAATATTATTTTAATAACCGATTAAATAGAATTTAGGAATGAAAATGTAACATAAAAAATTTTTTTTTCAACTATGAATATTTCTGATGTTAGAAAATGATTTTTTTTCAATTTAATATATGTTATAATCATAAAAAAAATTACTTTTATTTTGCGTGACGACGTTTTGCTTCAAAAGCGCCACCATTACTAAGCATGTGACAGACAACCGATAAACTATATTTGTTATAACTAATATATATAAATAAAAAAATAAGATATGTATTATGTGATTATGTTCGTAGTTCATTAACAAATTTATTAATTTAATAATTAACTAATAAAATTGAAAAAATTTAATAAAATTTGCCGTCCATCTGTTGGAGATAAATTTCTGACCTTAACCCCTTAATAGATGGAGGTTGGATTTATCGGGTGAATTTTCAATTTTTTTTTTTTTTTTTTTTTTTTTTTTTTTTTTTTTTTTTCATAACATTTTTATATAAAATTGTTTGTTAACATAAACTCATTTTTATTTATTTATTATTTTTTTAATATAAATAAAATGTAAGCAAAATAATTAATAATTTATAAATTTTGAATTAATATTACGTAATATATTATCATATATTTTGCGTTACCTAATATGTAAGAGTGAGAAATTTTTTAAGATAATAATAAAAATACTCCATATATTTTTAAAATTATTATCTCACATTTGTTTTTTAATTAATTGTATTAAACACATGCTGTTATATGAAAAATTTAATAATTTTTTATATATATAAGAAGAAGAAAATATTATTTGCAAGAAGCGTCCATCTACTGGTATTGGCTGTCCATCTATTGGAGATTTCGTCCATCTACTGGGGATTTGGACTTTTTCTTAAATTTTCCTTTTTTGTAATCAACCGCTACGTTATTCAAAGTTTTAATTATTTTTTTCTAGTTAATTAAACATTTTTGCTTAAGCACAATTCATTTTATTATAACTTATTTATATTTTATTGCTTTATTTCGATTAAAAAACATGAGAGTCCGCTTAACCGACCATCTATTGGTGCGTTTACCCTACCAGGGTGCAAAATAAAACTTGATATAGACTTGGTTTACCGAGTCGAAATTTACAGCCGTCCCGAGTCAAAAAACAAATTCTAGTTTAGTCCTTAAAAGCCTCAATTCCTTTGATGTTTCATTTACTGTCCAGAAAGTAACTCTACTTTAGTACTAAAAATCCTCAATGAAAACTATGAGGTCTAAATGCGAATAATTTATCGATTTTAAATAATAACTAAGACCTCAAAATCCTCAACGAATGAAAAATTATATTTCGGACTTTTAAAAATTTTACATACAAAAGGAAAGGGAGAGAATACGTCGAATGAGACTTTTAAGATTCAAATGCGGATTAAATTATTCCTGTATGTTTTGAGAATTTTGAGCTCTCACCCAGATCATGTTATTCCAGTTTAGTCCTCAAAGTGGTAAAATGGGTCGTAACTACTATACTTTGAGGACTTAACTAGGATAACTTTCTATACTGTTGTCGATCTTAAAATTCTAAATCGAAAAGAAATTGTCTTGGTCAGAAGAGATTTACTTTCAGTCGAGAATTTTTTTTTCTTTGTACATATAATATTCGTATACTCTAGCATAACAACAATGAAAATCATTTTTAAAAATTGAGCGGTGTAATTTGTTAGAGTTATAACTTAGTATAATAAGTTTGGTACTGGTTAATTTTATCTTTACATTCTAGGATAACATCTTCTACCAAACTGTTTTTATTGCACACCTCAAGCGCGAAAGCGCTAGAGGTGCTTTACTGACGGTTCTTCCTCGTTGACAATTTCTCTCATACAAAAATTTTTTATAATGCCAGCATATTAAAAATTAGAAAGCTATATTTATTGAGAAAAAGATTTTTTTTTTGCTTTTTCAGGATATTATTCATGGAAATTAAATTAAATTGATTAATCGTACATGTAAACATAACAAACAAATAAATGGCGACCTGAGATTCGACTACAAAATTGGCGTTGTATATGTGGATCGTTACTATCACGATCCGTTTAGTTGCTAGCGGGAAACGTTAAGTCACAATACCAATATGTTATTATATCGACAATACGATGGGTTTTTGTAACAACCATTTAACATATAGTATCTTTGCGTATATCTATTGTCGTAGTCATAAAAGTTGATAATCTAAACGTAAGAATTCAAAGTTTATTTTGTGTTCATATTCGTTTGGTTAAAAGTATGAAATACTTCTCAGCCGGTCACAATCCGAATCGTTAATGTAGCAACCTCTGTAACGATCCAATAGATAGTGCAGGTAACAAGAATTTTTTTTCCGTGTAGCAAGACAAAAACAAGTCAAATTAAAGTCACGTTGTCTTGAATTTTATTAGTTGACTTAAATTTAAGTCATTTAAGTAAAAACCAAGTCAACGTGACTTTAATTTGACTTGGTAATTTGAATTTTTAAATCAAATAAGTCAAATCCCAGTCAAACTTGACTTGAATTAGACTAAAATTTTCGCGTTTAAAAATTCATGTTGAAGTTAAAAAAAGTAAGTGTACCCGAAATAAAATTAATTAAGTTTAATGCAAGTCAAAAAAATTATAGCAGTCAAAATCAAGTTAATTAAGTCAAAAGCACACTGTAAAAAGAGCGGTGTTAAAAATGGACATTTTAACTCCGCTCGGTGTTAAAATGAAATTACATCGGTGTAGGAGGCGTAATTCGGCGGTGTTGAAATACCGGTGTTGACCGGTGTAAAAGCGGGGTAAACTGCGTCCGCTTGGAGTATTTTTTTTAACACCGGTACAGAATATTTACATCGGTGGCGGCGTTATTTTCACACCGCTTTCGGTGTTGAAATTTAACACCGCCGATTTTAACACCTACACCGCTTGGACTTACCCCGGTGATTATTTACAGTGCAAGTCAAAATCAAGTTATTTTTTTGATCCGGATTGTTTTTAAAATATTAAAAAGTGTAATCATAAAACTACGAATAATAAAAATCAGCCGGTCATAATTTGTACCTTTTAAAAGTAAATTAGCAAAATTCAATAGTGTAAGAAGGACACTTTAATATATTTCACTTGCTAGTAGATAGAACCAAATATTTATTTAACAGTTAAACATTATTAAGCCTGACAACTAATCGTATAATATGGACAGTTAATAATAAGGGAAAGGGAGAGAGTAGCTAGATGACGTCACGTTGGGTCCTCTCGGAGGGCCCCGTCGGAATGCCTCTTCTTCGTCAGCTTCAATGTCCATCTCGCCCTTCTCTAGTGGGGGTGAGCCTTGTCACAGGCTGGGGGTAGCTCCTGACGTCAGAGGCTGCAGGCCTCAAGATGCCTACCGAGCAAAAGGCTCGGTATTCAGAAAGGAGTAGCTTACAATAGCAAATAGTGAATATTCACTAATTTTCACTAATTCAGTTTTAGAGAGTAAGTTATCTTTTATTTTATTAAATCTAAGCAATATTTTTTGTAGAATAATTATATAGAGCTTATAAAAATTTTTATTAATAAGTAAAGACCTTAATAATTACTATGCTAGCATTACAATTATTTTATTGATTTATTATTATCTAATGGTTCAATTAAAAGAATCCGTTTAAGTATTTTATTATTTTAAATATTCTTCGGACCGTTTTTCTTCATATACATACATATATATAAGGCGGGGGGTGGGTGGAACGGGGTACTTCGAAGAAAATACTAAGCTGTCGAGGACTCAAACACGCTAAATCTTTTTTTTTATGATATTCAAAGTGAATAAAAAAAAGACCATTCGGCAGCCGAAATGGAAGGTAGATTTCTTACTCAATCGATCGAATAAGTTAATTTCGTAAATGAATATCTTGTAATACATGTTATTGTGTTGTCATAGTATGAAATTATGCTCGTTTTCTAAGAGTGAGGCTAAAAAAGGACAACGACTTACTTTCTCGGAGAACTTCAGATAGTTAATTTGACAAAACATTGTATAAATAATATACCGGTATAACCTCTACGCAAATAAAGTATTGCTATATTTATAGCCTACAATGTTTGTTTAATTTCATAATGATGACTTTAACCTAACAGTATTACTATTAACAAAATATTATCTTTTAATGCAAACGAATTAAAAGATTATTTTGTTATTGACAAGAAAAATTTAACGGAAATAGATTTTAATGTGTAATACATAAGTTATTAAGACTTAAAACCATGAAAGATGCGCGTTTCTATATTAAAGAATATTTTCAATGCTTTAAAAGTATCATAAAACAGTAATAATGTCAAGTTTAAGGTACAAAGTTGAAGCCTATCAAGTCATCTATAAAATACATTAGGTACAAATTATCTAAAATATATAGTTTTAGAGTTATACGAACCTTAATAATTAAAAGATCACTATAAAATATAACTGATAGAATTGGATTATACTGAGAAATGAATAAGTTATCAGGAATAAAAACCATATTTTTAAATTTTCTTGATTCGGTCCAAACATTCAGGGCTATCAAATTATTGGAAAAGGAGTCAGAACATAACGTTTAAGGTTAAAAATTTTAACTTAAAAAGCAAACCTTAAGGTGTGCTTTCTACGGAAATCGTCTAAGAGTTTTGAATTCGAAGTTATTCAACTTCAACAGTGAATAAAAACTGATTTTTCTGAAAAATCGTTAAAATTTCACACAGCCATAACTTTTAAACTAATTAAGCGAATTAGCCCATCTTCGAACTTCATCAAAAAAATTACCCATGGAATATGTGTAGAAAATTTCATTAAGATCTAATAAGATTTATGGCTATCACGATGACAAGACAGTTATAATTATAAGGCGTACAGGTACGTTCGAAACTGTGACGGGGCAGCTAGAGGTTTGACTGCTCAAATCGGTCGCGCCATTTTAGGGAGCCTCCAAGTTCACACACTACTCTTATCAACACATATTCGCTATCCGGTTTACCGAAACTCCGAAAGAGGCCCATGGGTCAGTGTGTCAAACATCATAGTCGGCAGTTTAGACGAGGTCACGTGAATGACCCCTCCTAGGACCTAAAGATATTTAAGGGCGAGCAATTGGCGATTGTTACACTTCGTGACTTAGTTCTCACTTAGTACACACTCAGCTGGGAGGTGTAGAGAAGGGCTGAGGACGCCTAGCGAGGTCCTTTATACTCACCAGCTCACCAAGTACATATCTCTACTGTACTCTTTGTACTAGTCAAGTCTAGACAGTTTATTGTAAAGTCCGTTAATTTATTATCAAGTCTGTTAATTTATTGTTGATAATTTCATATAGAAATAATCAAGATAAATTATTTAAGCTGTTAGATTTTATCACAAGAAATAGTATAGTATAGTATAAAATAAATTTTTTCAAATCGATTATATTACTTATGAGATTTGACCCAGGATATTCTTTTACATATTAATTTTAATAATTCTTTTGATATTCATTCTAGTATACATTTACTTCAGTAGATCACTTTTGTTAAATAATCAGAACATTAATTAAATCAATAAAGCAATGTTATAATAAAAGAATCATACTATAAAATAAGTTCATTACATCATTCCTCCTATCCCGTAATCAAGCTGCGTACTCAGTTATACTAGGTATTTCAGAACCCAGTGCTCAAGATTACCCGAGTTACTGACGAAGGATTGCTCGAGCTTCCTAGTACGAGGAAGCAAGGGCAAACCCTTACGAAAAACCCTTTAAAATATAAAATAACTGTGAAATTTACAGGTTATTTTGTTTATTATAAAATACGACTGACGAAATTAGATGATAATAGAAAACGCATAAGTTATGTGAAATGAAAACCATACCCGAGAAAAATTTTTTATTTATAATTATATAAAATTATATATAATTATATATGATTATATATAATTCTATATAATTACATATAATTATGTATAATTATATATGCTCATATATGATTCTATATGATTATATTTGGCCATTTTTATATATAATTATATATAAACGAGTTATATATAATTATATATAATTTTATATGATTATATATAAAAAATTTTTCTCGAGTCAAGGTTGAAGTTAAGTCAAAACGACTTCAGTAACCTGAATAACTTTTGAAGGAGTGAATTTAGCAAAAAATGCTAAGAGACCTTTTTTGTAGAGCATTAAATTTCCTTCAAAAATATGTATCTTGACTAAAAAAAATTTTATTATTTCTAGTAGTTACAAAAATCTAAAATAGAAACAAAGAATTTAAAAACAAATCAATGTTTAAGGCACGGTTACAATTACAAGGAAACCGGCTCGTTTTACGTCAATTTACTAAGAGAGATTTTTTTGTAGGGAATTCAATTTCCTTTAAGAATATACATTGCTCAAATTTTTCAGATAGATGATTTACGAGTTTTGGGTAAAAAATGAAATTTCTGTCAAAAAACTAAATAAAGTTAAGTACCCAGTGGTTGAATAGGTTTCAAAATAGAACGTATTTGACTCAACTTTTAATATATAAAGTTATAATAATTAGTTCAAATTAAAGATTTTCATGAAAATATAAACAATTTTGAATTGATTGAAGCGCAAAATAACGCAGGTAATTGAATAATTATATTTCGACCACGTTTTTATAATAGACTATGAAAGGAGTAGTAGTTAAACGATCAACTCTGACAAGCCGCAGTAGTTGAACACTCCGGGAGCAGTAGTTGGACTAATAAAATATATGGCAATAGGCACACTAAAATTTTTCAACGTTTTATTGACATAACAAAAGAATTATAACATATTATTGAATAATATTAAAAATAATACTGTGAATACTGAATTAGATCATTTAAAAATGAAAAATGTTTGTATTTAATTTTGTAATTACATATTTTTTATTACTAATGAATTGATTATTTTGAACTAAAAACAACACAAAAAATGAACTGTTACCTGAATTGAAAATCATAAATACTTTTATTTATTGCAAGGATAGAACAATAATTTGAACATTTAGATCTAAATAGTTCCTTGTTTAATTTCTAAAGTTTTTAAATATTTAACAAACTTTATTGTAAATTTTACTAATTGTAACGTATTATTGTTTATTAACAAATAAGTGTTATTCACAATTTTCATCTTACCTATATGACATGAACTTTTGTTGGTTAGAAAATAATAAAAATTTATTTTGATGAAATAGATACGTTTTCACACGAAATCACTTAAAATTATTACACTAATTGATGATGAATCACTCGTACTTTATTTTTATATTCCTTTTTTAAAAAAAAAATAATTAAATTAAATTATTTGTTATTGCACTAGAATAAATTTCACGCTGTTCATCTCCTGCTGCCATGAAAATAGCATGGACCCAATACTTGAGCATGTAACGCCATCTTGTTCAAGTTTTGGGTACCGCTTTGAACATTGGGAGGTATAGTTAGACGCTAAAATTTAATATGAAAATTTTAGTTTATGTCCTCCCGATGAAAAATGATTTTGTATAATTATACATAATTATATATAAGTCCATGTATAATCAGATCTGAAAATTGGCCAGATCGGATCATATATAATCATATATGATGAGATATAATCATGCATGAACGAATATAGTCATTTTTAAAATCTTATTGAAAATATCTGTAATTTATTAATTAACTGATTTAATTCGGATTTATTGTCTTTATTAATATAAATTTTGGTTAAATTCAAATTAAAAAATTACTATCGGTAAACTATTATTATAATACGGGGTCACCCGTCCAATTAATGACACATGTCGATGCTGTTTAACTCTGGTAATCGCTTGATGGTAGTCTGATCCTCTAGTCTGCTATACACTTATAATTAAGGAAAATTCATGGCATTACTTATCCCAAATAATGAAATTGACACATCCTACGTAAATAATGCACCTAATGATGAATTTGGTTTTGTACATAAATTACAATAGAATTCATTAGATAGATATAATCAAATCTTTTTATCTATAAACTTATAAATATCCATATATAAATCGATATCTATTTATACTTTTAAATTGCTGCCGAAAGCTTTGAATATTTTTTAAGTAATGGGGATTTAAGTTTAATTGATAGCTGACAAAATAAAAATTTAATAACATTAATATTGAAGTTGTAACATTATGTTATATATATATTAGACTGTGTCAAAATAAGTTTTTATTTTTTTTTCGATTAAACGTATTTTAAAAGTTTCTTCAATACACTGTAAAAAATTACCGGGGTAAGTCCAAGCGGTGTAGGTGTTAAAATGGGCGGTGTTAAATTTCAACACCGAAAGCGTTGTGAAAATATTCTGTACCGGTGTTAAAAAAAAATCTCCGGTGTTAAAATAACGCCGCTGCCGGTGTGAATATTCTAGACCGGTGTTAAAATAACGCCGCCGCCGGTGTAGATATTCTTTACCGATGTGAAAATATTTTACTTTGTAAATATTTTTACTTACTCAATCACTATACTTGTTAATAAATGATATTCTTTATTAATTTTCTTAAAGAACTGACATTTTTTGTGTTTTATAATCTTTAAAGTTAATATTCCAAGCGGACGCAGTTTATCCTGCTTTTACACCGGTATTACTCCGCTTTTACACCGGTTACCCCACTATTACACCGATTTTACTCCGCTTTTACACCGGTTACCCTGATTTAACACCGGTATTTTTAACACCGGTGAATGACTCCTCCTACACCGGTATAATTTTATTTTAAAACCGGGCGGAGTTAAAATGAGTCCATTTTTAACACCGCTCTTTTTACAGTGTATAAAAAAAAAATTTTCCTAAAGTTTAAGCTCAATATCTCAAAAATTGAGCTGGCGCAAAGCTGAAAACACAAATAATGTATAAGAACAAAATATAAAAATACATATTACACATTCATATGTAAATATAAAAAGTATGAAACAATTATCTTTGTATTGAGAGAGAAAGTAATTAAAAAAGCTTCCGACGGCCAAACAGAGGCGATTGGATTGAGTGAAGAAAAGACGAAGGAAATGTAGTAGGAGATAGTTTTGTTTTACAAGACATATTTTTGATGATATATTAACCAGGATATGTTATATATTTCTTCGGCCACAATTTTACCAAAAAGTACTAAAATCTTGGATAAAACAGCGATTTTTCAAATTTTGAGATGTTTAATTGGATTTAAAATATAATTGTACTTAAAATTAAAATTACCCTAGTAGAAATGTTCAATTTTTTACTCGATTAAGTCTAGTATCTGGCTAGCGTTCATATCTAGTAACTGGCCAGCAATCTTATCCAGTAACTGGCTAGTGAAACTAGGTAAAAACTGGAAGTTGCGCCACCTATAACTGAATCGTAAACATTGGTCACACTGATGTTCTACTTATACTAGTGTATGTGTATGTTTATTTTTTCACTTTAACCTGTAAGTTGAATAATATTTAGTAAACATCAAGAAACAATACAAATAATTAACAAAAAATAAAAATTGTGTCTTTCAAAATAAAAATAATCGGTAATATATTTTAAAAAATGGATGAAGTTAAAAAAATCGACACAATAAACGAATTACGGTTGTGGGCAATCAAAACAAATACTCCAGATTGTCATCTAGACGAATTATTAAAAATTTTACGAGGAGTTATCCCAGATTTGCCAATGTGTGCAAAAACATTTCATGTTATTATATTAATATTTATATTATTAATATAAAAACAATCAATGTTATTAATGTTTCTCGTTTTATATTTATAAATATAATATAATAAATTAATAAATAAATTTTATAACTTTTCCGTGTATTATTATTATTATTATTATTATTATTATTATTATTATTATTATTATTATTGTTGTTGTTGTTATTATTATAATTTTTAATTGTAATAAAATCAATATTTAATACCCGATGAAAAAAGATTTTGTCTAATCATATATGATCATGCATAATTGTCTATATATGATCAGATCCAAAAATTGGCCAGGTCTGACCATACATAACTTGATCTGTTTATACATGATCATATGTGATTACATATAATCATGCATGAACGAATATAGTCATTTTTAGAATCTCATTTAGAATATCTGTAAATTATTAATTAAGTAGTTTAATTAGGATTTATTGTCTTCATCAATATCAATGTCGGTTAAAATTAAATAAAAAAAAAAAAAATCATTAACCATCGACAATTATTTTACTACGAGGTCACCCATCCAATTTATGTCCCACGCCGATGCTGCTTAACTTTGGTTATCGATGGTTTGTAGTCTGATCCTCTAGTCTGTTATACACTTACAATTAAGAAACGTTTATGGCATTACTTAACTCAAATAATCAAATTGATACTTTATACTTTTAAATTGCTGCCGAAACCTTTGAACATTTTTTAAGTATTGGGGATTTAGGTTTGATTGATAGTTAACAGAATAAAAATTTAATGACATCGATATTAAAAAATTGTCATATTATTTAATATATATATATATATATATATATATATATATATATATATATATATATATATATATATATTTAAATATTTATAAGTTTCATATCAATGAAATCTGATCAGATTTAATCATACATAGACATATATTACTACATATAGGTTTATATCAGTCACGTCTGATCAGATCTAATTATATATAAGCCTATATCTAATTATATATGGGTTTGTATCAATCATGTCTGATCAGATCTAATCATGTATAGACTTATATATGATCATATATGGGGTTATAACAGCTAGGTATGATTATATCTAATTATATATAGACTTATAGATGATCAGATCTGATCATATATAGACTCATATATGGTTATATATGGAGTTATAACAGCCAGGTATGATTATATCTAATTATATATACTCATATATGATCAGACCTGATCATATATAGACTTATAGATGATTATATATGGGGTCATAACAGCCAGGTATGATCAGATCTAACTATATATAGACTTATATATAAATAGATCTGATCATATATAGACTTATGTATGATTATATATGGGGTCATAACAGCCAGGTATGATCATATCTAATTATACATAGACTCATATATAATCAGATCTGATCAGATCTAATTATATATAGACTTATATATAATCAGATCTGATCATATATAGACTTATATATGGGCTTATAACAGCCAGGTATGATCAGATCTAATTACGTATGGGGTCATATATAATTATATATAATTATATGTGACCCCATATATAATCATGCATGATTATATATAACTTCATATATGATTATATATAATCATATATGATCACATATATGAACATATATAATCATATATGATTAGACAAAATCTTTTTTCATCGGGTACTCAATAACCTCAAGATCAACAAGAGTCGCCATGTTTTATTTGCTATCTAGTAAAACTGGCCAGTTACTAGACAGTTACTGGATATTATACTAGCCAGTTCCTAGCTTAAGTCTAGTTAAACTAGCCAGTTACTGGCCAGATACTTGATTACGTTTCTATTAGGGTAAGAGCTCATATTTGGTGAGAATTTTTTTTTCAATGTGTACAATGATATTTTGACATGGGACTTGGAAAAAAAAAATAGTCATCTCAAACGAAGCACCCTAATATATAATTATATATAATTCCATGTATAACCATGTATAATCATATATAATTCCATATATGATTATATATAATGATATATGATCTCATATATAATCATATATACTCACAGGGGGGGGGGGGGGGGCAAAAGGGGGTAGGGTAGGCAAAACGGGGTACCCCAAAAATTTTATAAAAAAAAAAAATTTTTTTTTTTTCGTCTAATTAGTATAAATCCGATATATTTGCGCACTTTTATGGTTAAATTAAAAGAAATTTGATATACATCCGGGTCAAAAATAAAACTTGATTCAGGCTCACTTCGCTTTATTTTCTTTTGAAGTTATCGATTTGCCGACGATTTTTTGATAAGATCTCAACTTTTTCGACTTAAATTTCATTTTTTTCAACTTTTTGAACTTTTTTCATCTTAGTTTCAACTTATTCGACTTTACTTTGAGCACGATAGTCATTCACGTTACTTCACATTCAAGTCAGTTTCAACTTGATCTTGACTTTTTCGTCTTAAAATTTATATCGAATAAGTCTCAACCAAGTCAATTTCGACTTGATTTCAACTTTTTCGTCTTAAATCGTGACTAAGTAAGCCAGTTAAGTCTAAACCAAAGCGAAAACTTAATATATTTCATACCTCCGTAAAAAAAGTCGAGTTTGCCTTGTAAAAAACTGCTCCAAATTTCGACTTGGTAAACCAAGTCTAAGTCAAGTTTTATTTTTGACCCGGGCATCGGCATTTTTAGCCCTACCCATAGCACCTAGGGCAAAATGGTCCAGCCGAAAATTTTTAAAAAATGATTCTTTCATATTTTTATCGTCAAATTGAAAAAAATATAATACACTAACCCATTTTTCGGCTGATTTGTTATAGCTGGGGCTAATTTGGCCACTAAAAATATTCGAAAATAATATTTTATTATTTTATTGATAAAATATTTTAAATAATGCAAAATGATCTGGAATCTAAAAAATCAAAAAACACGTTTTTTGGGTTCAAAATAATGACAAATTAGAAGTACAGAATTGTTTTTTTTTTATCAAATAGCAATTAGTAATTAAGCTAATCGAGGGGAAACGATTTATTACACTTAAAAAAATTTTTCTTGAGTATTATAAAACCAAAAATAGTTGTCAAGAGAAAGAAATACATTCTTAATAATGAAAACAATTAAAAAAAAAAAAAAAATATTATTTTTTGAAGGGAGGCCTCTCTGCCCCACAAAAATTTTTTTTTTTGCCTTTGTGTCCATCAATGATGTGAAATGTAATTTTTATTTATGTATATTACATATAAAAGATTCAAGTAATAAAATTTGATCAATTTTCAGAAATTTTTTTTTTTCAACTTTTTTACGGGTACCCCGTTTTGCCCGCCAAAAAAAAAAATTTTATTTTTTAACGGCAGCTAAAAATTTCGTCAATTTACCCCGAATATCACTTAAAACAAAAAGATTTAGCGTATTTTAGTCCTCGAAAACTTAGTATTTCCTTAGGTACCCCCTTTTGCCCCCCCCCCCTCCCCTATATAATCAGATAAAATCATTTTTTATCGGGTTTGCAAAGTATATGATTTTTTGACTATAATTTTTTCTTAAATACTGTGCCGTTCGGAGTATACTATTTTTTGAAGTTTTTCTATACTCATTCAATATATGAATTTTAAAAATCAACTAAGAACTACTTATGAGTTATCTTTATGACCTAATAGGAGAGGTGGTACGTGGCCTTGTTGGGCCAATAAAGAACAAAAAAAAATCCAGGAAAGGATAGTAAATGAAGTTGATCCGCACTTAAACCTCAAAGTAATAAACGAAGTTTATTTTTTTTGACGCTTAAACAATTTTTGAATTTCAAATTCAGTTGAATTTGAGTATTGTTTTACAAGTAAACTTCCATCTTCATTTGGTATCACAAAATGAAGTTTAGTAGAACAGCAACTACAAAAGGAACTCAAAAACTTCATTGTGTGATACAAATTGTCGATGGAAGTTTACTTGTAAAACAATACTCAAATTCAACTGAATTTGAAATTCAAAAATTGTTTAAGCGTCAAAAAAAATAAACTTCGTTTATTACTTTGGGGTTTAAATGCGGATCAATTTCATATACTATCCTTTCCTGGGTTTTTTTTGTTCATTATTGGCTATCGTCCCAATAAGGCCACGTACCACTTCTCCTAGGTCATAAAGATAACTCATAAGTAGTTCTTAGTTGACTTTTAAAATTCATTTATTGAATGAGTAGAAAAACTTCAAAAAATAGTATACTTCAAACGGCACAGTATTTAAAAAAAAATCATAGCATCTAAATAGACCGATCTGAGAATGTTCATTGGTCAAATTAAGTCGAAAAATAATATTTAGGGAAAAAAAATAAAACGAATTGTTTGCCCACGATCGGATTGGTCTCAAAATTTTCTAAATTCATCCAAGTTTTTTTGAGAATTTTTTCAAAAAAATCGAAGGGGGCATACATTTCCAAAAAACATTTTTTTTGCTTCAAACTTAAAATAAACAATGAAGGAATTGATTAAGAATAAAAACGTGTTTTTTTCTTGAAAGAACATTCAAAAACGAAGATTTTGAAAAAAAAACGATCCGGTTGGTGTATTTTTCGCGAAGTAATAACCGTTTCAAAAAAAAAACTCGTATTTTGAAAAAAATCGGTATCTCGGAAACGAGTAGTTAAAAAAATTTGAAACAATTCATGAGAGAGTTTTTTATCAGCCTCCAAAACATATAAATTTTTCAAAAATATCGGAGGGGGTGACCTCAAAAAGTGGCCGATTTAGTATGGAATGCCCCATACATATATTAGGGTACCCAAAAAAAAAAAAAATATTTTTTTTTTAGCGTCCTATGAGCTCAGAACTTACTTTCATAAAAAATCCTCACCGAATTTCAGCCGGATATCTTTAAAATTCAGCTATCACAGAGGGGGCCTCTTTCCCATTTAAAATACACGCGAAAATTTTCCATTTTAGTTTTTCGTTATTAAGACTATGAAAAAAAATATTTTCTAAATTCCGCCTAGCACAATTTCATAGGAAATTAAATTCTCTACAAAAAAGTGTTGATTCATTATGTACGTCAAACGAACTGGGAAAAAGTTACGGGGCTTTAAAGATCAACAAAAATTTAGTTTCCTCAGTGTTAAATTTTTAGGTAGATTTTTTTTAAAATCTAGGTATTGTATGTGTCCTCATGGTCGATTTTTCGAGGAATTTTGTCACAACCTATAATAATTGGTTGAATAGAGTTCGAAAATATCATTCTTTGAAAAATTTATATATGTATGTGTTAGCGTGTTTCACAAAAAAAAATTTTTTTTCTTATGGTCTCAAAAGTTAATCTTAGGTATAAAAAAAAACCTCCCAAAAGAGCAGCTCGAAATCTCAATTTTACTAGGAGCTCAACGTATATTCATTTTCCCATTCAAATTGCATGTAAAAAATTTTTTTTTTTGTTTTCTAAAAATAAAAGTATTAAAAATTTCTTTTTTTCGAAAATCTAAGTGCATAGTATTATAGGAAATTAAATTCTCTAGAAAAAAGCTTCTGAATGTTTTCTCCAGAGAACTAACAGAAAAAAAGTTATGAAGCTTTAAACTACATTAAATAGTATAACTTCATGATTTCATTATATTGATCAGTTTTTTGATAGAAATTTAGATTTTTTCATTTGAGCTAATGTTAATTGTCAATTTTTTTTTGAACACATGGGAAAAATTTTCCTTACTTTGAAAACAGAACTTTCTTTTTAATTTAAAAATACAGGAAGAAAAAATTTTAATTCTTAAAAAAAATATTTTTCTTTCGAAATTTACACGGAAAATAACTGGGATCTCAGAAACCTTTTTAAAACGCCTTACTGATTATACATAGTATTTAGATTCACTGTATAAACATTTAGACGTAATTAATTCCAGAAATTATCTTTACGTTAAGTTTTTCATTCACTATTGTTTCAAGCTTCATAACTTTTTTTCTGTTTGTTGTACGAAGAAAACACTAATGGGCTTTTTTGTAGAAAATTTAATTTCCTACAAGACCATGTACTTCGTTTTTCGAAAAAAATTTTTTAAATACTTTTATGTATAAAAAACAAAAAAAAAAATTTTTTACATGTAATTCAAATGAGAAAATTAATATTCATTGAGCTCGTAGCAGGATTAAGCTGTCGAGCTGCTCTTTTGGGAGAATTTTTTGAAGACCTAAGACTAACTTTTAAGACCATAAGAAGTGAAAAAAAAAAATGTTTATTTTGAAAACACCCTAGTATGTAAATATATTAGGGTGCTTCGTTTTGAACGACTACTTATTTTTTTTTTTCACTCCCACTTAAAAATATTGTTATAGACATAAAAAAAAAAAATTCCCTGCAAGTTTCAGCCGTTAATTTTAATTTTAAGTACTTTATATTTGATTTTGAAGTTTTCCCGTTTAAAATACATAGGAAAGTTGGGATTTTTTTTTTAATTCTCTATAACTCAGCCGCATTTTGAGTTATCGGGTCGCCGTTTGCGGCATTGTTTAGGCAATTTGATACTCATCAAAAGTCTTTTTGATATTTTTACTCGGACTCTGATCGTTTTTTCCGTATTGGTTCTGAAAATAATTTTTTTAATAATAATTTGGGTTTTTAGTTGATATTAACTAAATAATGAAATTTACAGAACAGTGCAGATAACAATTTTTTAGGAAATTTTATTCGCTACAAAAAAGGTCCTCTTAGTTAAGTGGCTTAAGTTCTCCGTTCACGTGAAGGGATACAAAATTTTTTCTAAATAATTAAATTTTTCTCAACTTTCGAGCTCAGCTCTGTAATTATCTTTCTAAGCTCTATTAAAACGACTCTAAACACCATTTCCATAGAAAATTCAATTCTTTATCAGAACTTTAATTGCAAAATAATAAAAAAAAAAATCCTGCTAGTTAACGAATAAAAAACAAAAAAATTTGTCATCCTAAAAATTCGACTTTTTCCCCCTAAGTTTCAACTCCCTTAACTTTTTTTCTATCAACTTTTAAGCGTATGACTCAGGAGACTATTTTTGTAGAGAATTTCATTTCCTACAACATTGCTGAGTTCAAAAATCGGAAAAAAAATTTTTTGACATAGTTATTTACAAAATAAAACAAACGAAGTTTTTTCAATGTATATTAAATGGGAAAGGGAACCCTCCCGTGCGCCAGCTCAATTTTTAAAATATAGAGCTGAAATTTTAGAATTTTTTTTTTTTTATTAAAGTGACTTTTAAGATGTAATTAATAAAAAATAAAAAATAAATTTTTTTTTCTGACACAGTCTAATATATGTATGTTTTTGTTTTTGTTTTGAATGCTGTAGAAATTATAAAATTAAGTTGATGAATAATTTTAAAAAAATGAAGAATTCATTAGGAACACATACATACTTATTAAAAACTGAGCTTATACTTGAATTGATAAGTCTCCTTGCTAATAAAATTTTCAATTATCTCACTAACAAGTTCAAAGAAGAATATTACCGACAAATCAAAGTATATATGATAGTTAGTAACCTAAAATATGCTGTACTATAGCAACGAATTATTTTTAAAATCATATATTATTTTATTAAATGTAAGCTTTAAACGATGTATAATAGAACTAATAAATTAAGTTATGACCAATTAATTTATTTGGATTAATAAATGAGAAAAATAAAATAAAAAATCGTCGAAATAT